>NC_063360.1:35033581-35115160 GCF_021869965.1 Rhincodon typus | reverse complement strand
GGGGCTGGAGGGTCCCTGTGTCACACTGGAAGACCCCTGTGGGGGGCTGGAGGGTCCCTGTGTCACACTGGAAGTCCCCTGTGTGGGGGCAGACACAACCTGTAAACCTGAGCCTGGTCAATCAGAAGAGATTTCTTCACACAAAGGCAGTGGAACTGTCCTGCCAAAAGCAATAGATGTGGGCCCACCTAATTCTTTAAAAATCTGAGATTAATAGATTTTTGCTTGACACGAGTATTAAGGGAATTGGAGGCATGGTGATTATATGGAGATAAGGTAGTGGCAAGCTACGATCTCATTAACTGTGACAGAACAGGCCAGAGGTGTTGAATAGCACCTTCTGTTCATATATTCCCATCAAGTTAGTAATATTTAATTTTCCCGACTGGTGATTCCCAGTGATTTCCATACCTCAGGACCGCTGTCTGTTTCCCCATTTAATGCTCGCCTCATCTTCATGTGAGAATGGTTTTTGTGTGAAGTTGCAAGCTTATGGAAGCATTGCAAATTCTGTTCTATTTTCAGACAGCGCTTCATCAAATGCCAAGGAGCTTTACTTGTGTGTTTGTGGTTTCCTTTTTATTCCTCCACTTCGAATTCTGCCTCTCGCTGGGGCTGAATGCTTCGTGGGGACAATTGATACAAAGGACTTTATTCAACCAGCTTTAAATGGAAAATCAATTCATTTGGAGTGTGGAAATTATTACCAACTTGCTTTGATTTAAATGAAGGGCTTATCAGGTCCCTTCAGAGAGTAATCCAATGTAGTGTTGTAATAGAGTCAAGTATAGCCCAGCAGACTTTCCTCCCTAAAGTATATTTCTATATGGAAGGGGATCATGGCTTTATAGTGATTGCAATGCATTATTTTTAATTCACTCATGGGACATGGGAATCACTGGTTGGCCAGCATTTTTTGCCCATCCCAGCTGTTGTTGAATTGAATGGTTTGCTAGGCCATTTCAGAGGACAGTCGAGAATCAACCACATTGCTATGGGTCTGGAGTCACATGTAAGCCAGACCAGGTGAGAACATTCTGAAGGATGTTCGTGGGTTGGATAGGTTTTTAAATCAAGAATGGTTTCATGGTTATCATCAGATTCTTATTTGTGGAATTCAAGTTCCACTGACTGCCACGGTGGGATTCAAACCCAGGCTTCTGAGTCGCTGAAATAACAGTCAAGTGACAATGCCACTACACCAAGGCCTCCCTTTTGTAGATGGTGTACAATTCTGCCATTATGTATTAGCGGTGGAGGGAGTGAATGTTGAAGCTGGTGATGGGGAACCACTCTTCACTGATGCATTGTGGGAACAATGTGTACCAGCTACAACATGAACTGCAATAGACTCCTTAGGCAGCATCTTCCAAACCCGCAACCTTTCCCATCAAGGGCAGCAGATACAGTGGAACACTACCACCTGCAAGTTTTCAATCAAATCACTCACTATCCCTGACTGGGGAATGCATTGCCGTTCCTTCAGTGTTGTTGGGTCAAAATCCTGAAACTAGCTTCCTAACAGCATGTGGGTGTTACTGCACTAAGTGAGCCATGGTAATTCAAGAAGACAGCTCACCATCCAGTTCCCAAGGACAATTATGAATGAGCAATAAATGCTGACCTAGTCAGCACTACACACATCCTATGAAAGAATACAAAGAAAATAATGGTCCCTTGGGTTTTCTTTTAAAAAAAAACAACAACCTATATCATTACGTGTCTTTTTATCTCCATGGTATTTTCTTTCAACTTTTCCGTTATCAAGCTAGCATTGAGAAGTTCTGGGGTTTGAACTCACAGCCCACTGCATAACTGGTGTTGTATCATAGCCGTTAGACAACCACACCACAGCTCAGACAACCCCTCTTTCATCATTGACAAAAATAGAAATTGCTGGAAAAGCTCAGGAGATCTGGCAGCATCTGTGGAGAGAAATCAGAGTTAATATTTCGGATCCACTGACCCTTTCTCAGAACTGAAGGTAGCTAGGAAAATGTTGGTTTACATGTCATTGGAGGGCAGGGGTTAAGGAGCAAATGATAGGTGAGGATAGAGCCCAAAGAGGGAGAAGAGTTGTTGGGTAGACAAAGGGGTGGATAATGATTTGGCTAGGAGGGTGAATAGCTACTAATGGGGACAGTTAGTGGCTAACACTGGGTGGTATGTAACAATGGACTATGTGGTAACAAGGCCTGGTGTGTGGGGGATGAGGTAAGGACATGGAAGAGCTCAAGCCCTAAAGTTATCGAACTTGATATTGAGTCCGGAAACCCTCTTCCATCATTCTGTGTCTCCCTCCACACATTTCTTCGTAGATTGCCATAGAATGAGAGTTAAACTCAGGCCATCGAGGTTCATACACAATGCAATTATCAAAGCAGTCTATCAAACTATTGGAAATTTTCACTTGATCCCCTCCACCCCCAGCCTCAATAGCAATGTGGAGAAAGAGTTTGCGATGTCCACCCCACTTTGTGTGAGGAGGTGCTTTCTGACATTACATGTGAATGACCTGGCTTGAATTTGAAAGTTGTTATCTTTTTGACCTGGACATGACCCTCGCAGAGAGGATGTAGCTTCTCGCTGAATCTCCAATACGGAGACTATGAGACTATGTAATCTAACTGTTTAACCCTTTCAGCCCCAGTATCATTCTGGTGAATTATCTATGCTTCACTCCCTCCAAGGACATTATGTTCCTCCTGATATTAAGAATTTAATGATGACCATGTCAATTGTCAGAAAAACCCCATCTGGTTCACTAATATCCTTTAGAGAAGGAAATCTGGTCTGACCTACATGTGACTCCAGCCCCACAGCAATGTGGTTGACTCTTAACTGCCCTCTGGGCAATTAGGGATGGATAATAAATGCTGGCTTAATCATCAATGCCCTCATCCCGTGAATGAATTAAAAACATCAAAAACAATGTAGCCCTCAGGTAGTCATGGTCTGAATCTTGGACTGTTGCAGGCCATATTCTGAAGGATAGATCAGTACTTGCAAAATTTTGATCCACTGATGATGAAGGAATGATTTATACATCTCTAATTTGTGAAAGCGATTGGTTCGGAGGGAAAGCTGCAGGTGATGGTGCACCCAATGCCTAGGATCTTCCAGGAGAGGTGATATCATTGAAATATTCGAGATTCCGGAAGGGTTTGACACTGAGAGATTTTCTCCCCCTGGCTGGGGAATCAAGAACGTGGGGACATGGCTTCAGGATAAGGTGTTAGTCATTTGGGACTGAGATGAGGAGAAATTTCTTCACTCAAAGAGTTGTAAATCTTCACAACTCTATCGTAGAGGGTTGTGGTAGTTCCATCAATCAGTATATTTAAGACTGGTGTAGATAGACTCTCTTTTTCTTCCATGAATTTGGGGATATGGGGAGAGAATTAGAAGAGAGAGCAAGTGAGTCAACAAGACATAGGACGTATAGGCCAATCAGAGCACACTTCCTGAGGAAGTGGTGGATGCGGGTACGATTGCAATGTTTAAAAAAACATTTGGATAGGAAAGGTTTGGAGGGATATGGGCCAGGAGCATGCAGGTGGGACTAGTTTAGTTTGGGATTATGTTTGGCATGGACTGGTTGGATTGAAGGGTCTGTTTCCGTGCTGTCTGACTCTGACTCTGTGACTTTGGCAAGGTTGAATGTTAGTATTTTAAAGCATGGAGTCTGGCAAACCAGGCAGATGAGTTGAGAGGTAGACAAACAGGAGGCTGGAAGAACACAGCAAGCCAGGCAGCATGTGGAGGAAAGGAGCAGTCAATATTTTGAATATTACCCCGCTTCATTCCTGAAGGAGGATAATACCTGAAACGTTGACAGCTCCTTTCCTCCAGATGCTGCCTGGCTTGCTGTGCTCTTCCAGATTCCTGTTTGTCCACCTTGGATTCCAGCAACTGCAGTTCTGTTTTGTCTCGAACCAAGATGAGTTGCGAGCTCAAATTACAACATGTGGGTATGATGTCTTTGCTGTCACTGAGACTGGGTAGAGAGAGGAGGCAGGATTGGCAGCTCAGTATTCCAGGATGCAGAGTTTTCAGCTGAGAAAGGAAAGGAGGGGAAAATGGGCATTGATCAGGAATCAATTACAGCAGTAAAGAAGGATGACATCTTGGAAGGATCCTCAAATGATGCCACATGGGTAAAACTTCAAAAACTAAAAGGAGTAACCACATGATTCCTGATCAATATTGCCACACCCATTTTTCCTCCTTTCCTTTCTCAGCTGAAGACCCTGCATCCTGGAATACTGAGCTGCCAATTGTGCCTCCCCTCTCAACCCAGTCTCAGTGACAACAATGACATCATACCCACATGTTGTAATTTGAGCAGGCCAGGCAGCATCTGGAGGAAAGGAGCAGTCAATAGTTCAGATATTACCCTTCTGTAGGCCCCCTAAATAGAAGAGTGGATATGTGGGCAATTTTTGGAAGAGTGTAAAAGTAATAGGGTAGTGATCGTAGGGGATTTCATCTTCCCCAATATTAACTGGGATAATCATGGTGTGAAAGGTTTAGATGGAACAGAATTTGTAATATGCATCCAGGACAGCTTTTTAAGCCTGTATGTGGAACACCCTACAAGAAAGGTGGGGGAAGCGGGTAGTGATGGACTTAATTTGAGTTAATGAAGCTGGGTTGAAATATCTGTGTGGGAACATTTTGTAGACAGCGATCATAACTCCGTTAGATTCGATATAGTTGTGGAAAAGGATAAGGATGGGCCTGCAGTCAAAAGAAGGGAGGCTTATGGCAAATACCGAGGGCTCAAAACAACAGAAGCCCTGGAAGAGTATAAAATGTACAAGGGGAAACTTAAAAAGGAAATTAGGAGAGCAAAAAAGATGGCATGAACAAATGATGGTAGGTAAAGTAGAGGAAACACCTAAGTTATTTTACAAAAATATTAAAGAAAAAATGATGACTAAGAAAAGGGTAGGACCCATTAAGGACCACGGTGGTAATTTGTGCCTGGAGTTGGTGGACATAGCTGGGATTCGGAATGAATACTTTGTGTCAGTGTTCACTAGTGAGGGGATGATGTGGGGAGAGAAATCAGGGAGAAGGTCTGTGATATAAAAAATTAGCATAGACAGAGAGAAGGCTCTGAGTGCTCTGCAAGGCTGAAAAGTAAATCTCCAGGGTTGGATGGACCATCTCAGGCTGTTGGCTGAGGGAAGAGAAGAAATAACAGTGGCACTGGCAATAATTTTCAATTCCTCTTTGGCGACAGGAGAGGTGCTATGGATTGGAGGAAAGCCAATGTGGTACTGTTATTCATGAAGGGAGCAAGGGATAAAGCAGGAAATCACAGACCAGTCAGTCGAACCTCAGTGGACTATGTCCCATGCCAGTATATCCTTTTTTTAATTATGTGGGCCAAAACTGTACACAGTACTGCAAGTATAGCCTCACCAAGACCTTATAAAGTTGGACAAGACTTCCCTATTTTTAAACTCTGAACCCCTTGCAACAAAGGACAAAATATCATTGCCTTCTTAATTACTTGTTGCACTTGCATACTAACTTATTGTTTGGAAGCAGAGCAGGCTTGATGGGCTGAATGGTCTATTTTCATTCCTATTTCTCATGTTATTATGTGGCAGAAGCCATGGATTTGTCATGTTAAGCCAAGAAACGATGCATTCCATTTCTGGGCCTCAGGTTAAAAGTTAACCACGCTGTCCCAAGTGTAGGACTGGCCAAGAATGGGTAACAACAACAGGTTTCCTTCCCTAAAGAACATTGGGTGAACTAGTAGAGTTTTCTTTGACGACCCAACGAACCAGAGCTGTGTTTACCATGCTTCCTTCTGTTAGTAATGTATTGTAAAAGTCATGAAGATGGGCCTAATGGGATAATTGATTCCTGATGGACCTAGATGTCAGTGTGAGCCAATGTCTTCAAGCAAGGAGTGGAAGGGATTGGTGAAAGGGTGCCTTCAAAGTTGACATTAGGGATGCTTTTAAGACTGATGTTTGCAATTTCGATACCCTGTGCTGAAGATTGTATTTGATGTATGTTAAAGCCACTGACAACTGCAATAGTGGGGGTTAGGCGAAGTTATTGAGAACCCCATCTTAGCTCAGAAAAAAGTACTTACATTTATATAGCACCTTCCATGACCACTGGGCATCTAATAGTGCTTTACAATGAATGAGATATTTTTGAACTGCAGTTACTGTTGTAATATGGGAAATGCAGCAACCAATTGTATATAGCAAACGTCCGACAGGCAGCAGCGTAAGAATCTATTTTTGCGATGTTAATTGAAGAATAAATATTGATCAGAGCACCAGGGAGAACTTCCCTGCTCCTCCTTGCAATAGACCTTGAGATCTTTCCCAAACTTTTGAGAAAGCAGACAGAACCTCAGTGTACCCTCAGCCAGACTGGGGGTATCATGGTGGGTTAAGGCAGTAAAACTGAGAAGTGTGAATAGTCCTTTCTGAAATTGCTGTTTCCCAATATTAACTTGCTTTTTCGAGCTGATGATGGGTCAGCTGACCCAAACTGACATTCGGAGAAGAGCCAGCGCAGGTCTCATTTCATAACTGGGATCTAATCTAATTGTAAGCCAAAGTGACACTTGTTAAGGAAACTATTCCTCCCTCTTCATCCAGGTCCAACCCACAGGAAAGGGATCTTGGGTCAGAAGAGTTTTGATCGTCTCTGTGGGTCAGGAGGATCAAGGTGTTTTTGCAAGTGTCATAGGGAGGCCTTTGGTTGGGTTTTCTTGGACACCAATTCCTTAACTAATGCCAGAGCCCCTAAATCCTCTGCTCCCTGATCACTATCACAAGGGGAGAATAGAGTCACCAGATCCGAAGTGGCCTCTTATTTACCATTCCTAGCTGACCGCTTGTCAATTAGATGGTCAGCTGCCGAGCCAGGCTCAACTGGAATAACCAAAATGTAAGGAGCTGTAGCCTGACTGAAAAGACACAGTGTCTGTCCAGGTTTCCCTAAGTCCTCCACCCTTTACAAACTGCTTCTGGGATCATGGTTGTCCTCCTCTAACCTCTCCCTCACTTACAAAGTCAGAGCAGGAATTCCAGAGTCATGCACCTTTCTCCTGAAGCTGTAGAAGTTAACACATTATCTTTTCTTTCTGAATTCCTATTTAGCTGGTGATGTACAGCCATCCACAAAGGAAAGGATGAATCTTAAAGGAGCTTCTGCGTTGGCAAATTCAGAGCTACAGATTCCACAACTATCCATGGAACAAGGAGGAAATGGAAGCTCAAACACAGCAACACCTATTTCGGGCAAGCTGCCCCTCAAAGACTGGTCCTTACTCTCTGGGACTGAACTCACTGAGCTGTCAAAGCAAGTGGTGGAACCGCCATCCCATAATCTCGCTGTCACACAGCAGACGGTGCAGCAACATCTGGAGCAACGCACCCCAACACCTGATGCAGAACAACACCATTTCTCTGGAAACGGCTCTTCACTCTCCACTGACCCAGAGGAACACAACTTAAGTCCAAACGCCTCCAGCAATTTACCCCCAATCAACAACAGGAACTCTTCTGGTAGTCTGTCTGGTGTGTTAAAGGAGCTGGACATTTATGAAGGAAGTGGACTGGATTACAGTGGTGACCACGTTGATAACTCAACCAGGGGAACGTTCTTGGCCAGAGATGGAAGCCCAACCGTGACATTTGAGGGGCCAAAAGAGGAAGAATCTCATAACTCCAGCGACCTAATTCTAGCAAGCCTGACTCTCGTAGCACCTGAAACTGTAACCATCACATTAAATCCAAAAGAGAAAACCAGTGCCTCACAAGGTCAAAGATCTGAAACAGAACCAACACAGGAGCCAGCGTCTATTAGTCTCAACAGAACGCCTCCTGGCATTTCAACACCTTCAGCTTCTACTGATTCAGATGGATTCAGCCCTCAAGCTGTGACGATGAGTTTATTGGCTAAAGAGATGAAATCGGACATTGTTGTTATTGGTGAATCCAATGAATTGCCTCCACTGGGGCCAGAACCTATGGCCAAAAATGAGCTCGACAGTGACTGGGAGTTCTTGGGGAAACAATTCTTGAAAAGCAAGGCTACTCAAGTGATGACTATTGACCTTTCCAACCAGCAACTTGATAATTTACCCACCATTGAACATGAAACAATCAGAAGCATTATTAAAGGCACAACAGCAGTTACAGAGCAAGTCTTAACCAGTGCATCACAAGAGCCATCGCATATTCCAACTCCTTCTGCAACTGAACCAAAGGCATGGCCACAAGTAGCCACAGGTAAGCACATTCTTAATCATCTATTTGTTGTTTGTTCTACTTGTTTCCTTTGATATCGTTCAACTCTGGCCAAGAATGAGTGGAATAAGGGATCTTGGTACATAGTCAGAGATAGTAAGAATTGCCGATGCTGGAGTCAGAGATAACACAGTGTGGAGCTGGAGGAACACAAGAGGGCAGGCAGCATCAGAGGAGCAGGAAATCATTTTCTGAAGAAGGCTCTCGATCCGAAGCGTCAGCTTTCCTACTCCTCTGATGCTGCCTGGCCTGCTGTGTTCTTCCAGCTCCACACTGTATTATCTTGGTACTTAGTGATGACTTTCATAACAGTTTAGGAAATAATGAATCATTAATAAGCATGAATATTAGAAACGGCTTGGGGTGCAATTTATTGTGTGCGTACATCGCCTTCAAATGAGTTTGTCTTTAAGGATACCACGTGTTTTGTGTAAATAATATTGTGATTCTGCCTGTCAGTTATTCTGCTGAGAGTTTACAAGCCCTGCACACAGATGCCAGTTGATCTGCTATAATGTCTGCTTCATAACCTGTAATGTGTTTTACTGATGTAAATGAACTAACCTACAGAGTCAATCAATCCTGGGCAATTGATTGAATAGAACTTTATCATGAAGATGGCATAGTTTACACTTTGGGGAGCAGCAGTAGCGTTCCTACCTCTGGTCTAGCCTCAAGTTCTATCTCCACCAGAGGTATATCTCTGAACATGTTGATTAAAAATGTCTGCACTTTGGGTGGAATTGGCAATTGGGCGTAGTTGGAATTGTAGTGGCTCTTCCAGAGTAAGGTTAAACTTCTCCCAACTTACTTACATAATCATTACATCAAACCTGATGTGACGCTGTAATCAATCATAACTTTTCCTCTTGCATTGAAGTATTTCTTGATACATTTAAGAGTGCAGTTGTTTCTTCCACACAGTTGAAAACGGGTTTATTGCAAAAAATAAGCAATTTTGATAAATTTCTAGTCTATCTCCTGTGGGTAACCTGATTTAATGTCACTGGCATTCAAAAAATGATTCAGAACATTCACTAAATCTTGCTGAAAAGAGATATTTTCTCATATTTTTCTGCTTGCCCTAATCAGGACAAAAGCAAGTATGGTAGATTTCAAACAATGATCATAATTTATACTACAGAAGATAAGGATGCTGATTGGTTGGCAAGTTGACTCTGAGTGGCCAAGGGGTTGGCATGGTAAAATTTGAATTACCCAGGAGTCTGGGGAGTCTCTTTTTCCCTGTCATTTTCAATACAGCACATGTTGGCCAATCAGAGTTGACTTTACAAACAGTCAGCAGGGAAATCTTGGGTGTCTAATGCAGAAAGGTTTGGTGTGTACTCATTGGAATTCAGAAAAATGACACGTGATCTTCTTGAAACTTTTTCCCAGGGCAGAAATGACTATTATGAGGGGGTGTAATTTTAAGGTGACTGGAGGAAGGTATAGGGGAGATGTCAGAGGTAGATTCTTCACACAGAGAGTGGTGGGTGTGTGGAATGCGCTGCTGGCGGTGGTAGCAGAGTCAGATACATTAGGGACATTTATATGACTCTTGGAGGATAGTAAACTGTAGGGTATGCAGGGTAGTTTGATCTTAGTAGGATAACAGGTCAGCACAACATCATGGGCCGAAGGTCCTATACTGTGCTGTATTGCTCTATGTTCATATCAAATTCAGAGGGGTCTTGCTGGAGTAGATATTGTGAGATTGTTTCTCCTTATAGGGGAATTGAAAACTGGGAGGTACAGTTTAAAACTAATGAGCTTCCCACCTAAGATGGAGGTGACAAGAAATATCTTTGAAATTCTCTAACCCAAGGAAGAGTGGAGCCAGTGTCATTGAACATATTTGAGGCTGAGTTAGGCAGATTTTGGATTTACAAGGAAATGTAGGGTTATGGGGGTCAGCTACAAGCAGGATAGTGGAGTTAACATCACCATCATGTCAATGAAGATCTTATTTAATGGTGAAGTAGATGTGCCAAATGGCCTACTCCTATTTCTTAAATTGTTATGGTTATTACAAAGAGATATTGGTAGACCAGGTGAATGGGCAAAACTGTGGTAGATGGACTTCAATGTAAGTGAATGTGAAGTTATCCATTTTTGACCAGAAATGGATTGATCAGGGGACTTTCCAGATGGTATGAAGTTAGATACAATGGATATCCAAAGAAACCTGGCGATTCATGTGCATAGACATTTAAAATACCATGAAGTGGTGCTTAAAATAGTCAAGAAAGCTAATGGAATGCTGGCCTTTATATCCAGAGGACTGTAGTACAAGGATGCAGAAGCTATGCTGCAGTTATAGAAAACCCTGGTTAGACCCCACTTGGAGCACTGTGAGAGCAGATTTGGGCACCATGCCTTAGGAAGGATAGATTGGCCTCGGACGGAGTAGAACATAGGTTTACAAGAATGATAACTGGACCTCAGGGGTTATGTTACGAGGACAGATTATAGAAATTAGGCCTGTTTTTCTCTAGAGTTTAAAAGGTAAAAGAATAATCTGATCAAAGTCTTCAAGATATTAACAGGAAAAGGCATGATATACAAAGATAAACTATTTCCACTGGTTGGGGATTGTAGAGCTAGGGAGCATTGTCTGACAATTAGGGCCAGACCGTTCAGGAGAGATGTTAGGAAGCACTTCTACACATGAAGGGTGGTAGAGGTTTGCAACTCTCTTCCACAAATTGCAGTGGATGCTGGATCAGTTGTTAGTTTTAAATCTGAGATAGATACATTTTTGTTGTTATGGGCCTAAGGCAGGTAGATTGAGTTAGATCAGCCATGATATCATTAAATGGTAGAACAGGCTCGAGGGGCTGAATGGCCTACTCCTGTTCCTGTGTTCCTTTCTCTTTCTGTATGTTGTGCACTATTGTGCTGAAATGTGAACAATAATCTGCATTTATATAGACAACACAGTGTGGAGCTGGAGGAACATAGCAGGCCAGGCAGCATCAGAGAAGCAGGAAAGTTGACGTTTCAGGTCAGGACCCTTCTTCTGAATATATGTTGGAGTTAGAATCACTATTCATGCTGATGAACGAATACAGAGCCCCAGCTCAGATTCCCTGAGTGAAGTATAACTCACCGGCAGCACTGTAGCTGTCGTTATGTAGGAAACAGGCAACCATTTAGTACACAGCAAGCTCTCTCAAACAACAATGACTTTAAACGTTGATTTAGTGATTGATGTTTTCAGTCAGGGAATTTGAGCTGGGGCTGTGTATTCATTCACCTGCATGAACCATGATTTTAACTCCAACATACTTTCCCAAACACACACCGATCCGGAATCTCTCCCACTCTCACTTTCGTGTATAATGGAAGTTGATTGTCAAACTGTTTGGCCAACCCTCCTTCCTTCCAAGGGCTATCCTGTTCTGCAGCTGGACTCAAACCCAGAGCTTCTGGCTGTGAGGCAGGGACATTACTCACTGCAACACGAGAGCCTCTCCTGGCAGCTGATGTGAATCTTTGATTTTTAAGGACCTATAAAATCTTAGTGGGGTACATCAGTGAGAGAGGCAGTCTCTGTTTCCCCTATCTCCATTGGTGGCTCCCATCTCTCACAGTGACAGCATTGGAGGGTCTCCTTTTGGTATTCGTAGAATCCCTACAGTCCAGAAAGAGGCCATTCGGCTAATCAAATATGCACTGAACCTCTGAAAAGCATCCTGCCCAGACCAAGCCCACGACTCCATTCCTTGTAACCCTGCATTTACCATGGTCAATGCACCTAGCCTGCACATCTTGGGACACTAGGGGTCAATTTAGCATGGCCAATCCACCTAACCAGCATATAGAGTCATCGAGGCTTACAGCATGGAAACAGGCCCTTTGGCCCAACTTGTTCAGTTTTCACAATTAATCTCGCCTCATTTGTCTGTGTCCCATATCCCTCCATGCCTATCCCATCTATGTACCTGTTCAAATGTTTCTTAAGTGATGAGGTTGTACTCTCCTCCACTGCTACCTCTGGCAGCCCGTTCCAGACACTCATCATCCTCTGTGTGTGAAACAGTTGCCCCTCCGAACCCTTTAGTATCTCTCCCCTCAAACCTATGTCTTCTAGTTTTACACTTCCCCACCCTGGGGAAAAGCCATTGGACAGTGGGAGGAAACCAGAGCACCTGGAGGAAACCCACACAGACATGGGGAGAATGTGCAAACTCCACACAGGCAGTCGCCTGAGGGTGGAATCGAACCAGGGTCCCTGCCGCTGTGAGGCAGCAGTGCTAACCACTGAGCCACCATGCCACCCAGTCTTGGTAGACCCCACACCTTACTTAATTGGACAGGACTCCCAGAGGGAGCCTTCTTGCAAAGCACCCTCTGGGCCTCAATGAGGCATATGTGGGTGAGAAACCCACATTCCCTCCGAGAATCGGGATCTGGACCTGGGAACAAACTCTGAACCTTCTTGAATTCAATTACATATTGGCACTTTCTGACTCTCTAAGACATGTTGCAGCGGTTTATCAGCCTTCTTTGCTGTAATCCAATAGTCACCCATTGGTGCATCTATTACTTTTACATAAAGTAGCAAAGGCTAAAAGTATATCGTCAATCACAAGTACATTCCTGAGCTTGTCTGAAAAGAGAGTCCTGCACAAACATTTACGTTTTAAAATCACTCAAATGATTGCATTTCGATAAATAATTGAGTCACAGCACCCCTAAATTCTACTCAGATTGCTATGTTGTCAGAGTTTGATTTTTTCCAATGTAGGCCAGCAAATGAATCCAAAAATCAATTATTACCAAATTGATCTATGATAGGCTTATAGGTGACAGAGATGCCCTTTCATTAGTGCGTGTTACTCAGTCAGGGAGCTCTCTCTGGGACTGGGCTTGCATCGCGGAGGCAGGAAATAGAAATTGGGTTTATTTAGTCCTGACTTGGAAATATATCGCCGTTCCTTCACTGTTGCTGGGTCGCAATCCTGGAATTCCCTCCCTAGTGGCATTGTGGGTCAACCCACAGCAGGACGACTGCAGCGGTTCAAGAAGGCAGCTCACCACCACGTTCTCAAGGGCAACTAGGAATGGGCAAGAAATGCTGGGCCCAGCCAACGACGCCCACATCCCACAAAATGAATAGAAAAAATAAATTTACTGGTCAGAGCCCTGTCTTGATGGTGTGGGAATGCTGATTAAAGTTAAGGATTCTCACCACAGTGATCCCTATGTTGGCATGGAAGCAGGTTCCTTGCTGTATGAATGGCGTTGGAAATGCCATTGGTGCAGGACAACCCTTCAGAGCTCCTATCAGTGGGCGGCACGGTGGCTCAGTGGTTAGCATTGCTGCCTCACAGCATCAGGGTCCTGGGTTCAATCCCATCCTTGGGTGACTATCTGTGGGTAGTTTGTACATTCTCCAGGTGTCTGTATGGGTTTCTCAGTAATGCTGACTGTTAAACGATCAATGTTTAAAAACTCATCTAGTTCGCTAACAGCCATTGGAGAAGGAAATCTGTCTATTCTTACCTGGTGTCACCCGAGGTAGTGTACTGGCTCAGTGGTTAGCACTACTGCCTCACCGCACCAGGGACCGGGGTTCAATCCCACCCTTGGGTGACTGTATGTGTGGAGTTTGCGCATTTCCCCTGTGTGGGGTTGCTCCAATTTCCTCCCACAGCCCAGAGGCATGCAGGTTAGCCATGCTAAATCACCTGTCATGTCCAGGAATATAGAGGCTAGGTGGGTACCCATGGGAAATGCAGAGTCCTGGGGATGGGGGTTGGCCTGGGTGGGATGCTCTTCAGAAGGGCGGTATGGACCTGATGGGCCAAATGGCCTGCTTCCACACTGTAGGGATTCTATGATTCTATAAGATCTTCCAGCACCAGGTGGTCAGTCGACTGCAGTACAGGGTATTGAACTGAGAAGGTGTTGCAACAAGAATCTGGTCTTTTGAGCATTTTTAAAAAAATAAAGTTTTGGCAAAGATCTGTAGCTCGGATTGTGGGTGATGCTGTTGACTTGCTCGCCGAGCTGGCTTGTGTTTGCTCAGACATTTTGTCACCATGCTAGGTGACATCATCAGTGAAGCCTCCGATGAAGCGATGTTATTCTACTCCACTTGGAATTTATACTGTCCGGTCCATTATAGCGAGTACCATTATTTCTGGTTTTGATCTGTACGGGTTTGTACATGGGCTCCAATTCTATATGTTTGTTGATTGAAGTATGGGTGGAGAACCATGCCTCTAGGAATTCCCGTGCGTGTCTATGCTTGGCTTGGGCTACTATGGTTACCTGGTCCCTTACAATGATTAAAGACCCCATTCTCACAACAAGCAGAACGGAAGTGGTTTACAAATACCGTGCAATGACTGTCACAAACATTACATCGGACAGACAGGAAAGAAACTAGCCATCAGAATACACAAACATCAGCTAGCAGCAAAACGGCACGATGAACTCTCCTTAATATCGGTACACTTAGACAATGAAGGCCATCAGTTTAACTGGAACAAGGTAACCATAGCAGTCCAAGCCAAACATAGACACGCATGGGAATTCCTAGGGGCATGGTTCTCCACCTGTAATGCATTCAACAAACATATAGAATTGGACCCCATATATAAACCCATACAGATCAAAACCAGAAATGACAATACTCACCATAACAGACCGGACACTATAAATTCCAAACCGAGTAGAATAACATCACTTCATTGGAGGATCCACTGATGAAGTCACCTAGCATGGTGACAAACGTCTGAACAAAAACAAGCCAGCTCAGTGAGCAAGTCAACAGCTTCATTTTTTAAAAATTCTGATAAAGACAGAAACAGAAAAAGCAGCCAGGCCACCAGTTTGAGAGTTGGGAAGGACAAAGGGATGCCTGGGCAGGCATATCTGGAATGTTATGCCACGCCCGGGGTGCCCTCCAGCTGAGTTGGGAATTCGAGACCAACCAGCAAAACACTGGTTGGTCATAGAGTCATAGAGATCTATGACACATTAAAATGACCGTCAGCCCATTGTGTTCATGCCAGGCAAAAACAGCCAGCTAACTACTCTAATCCCATTTTTTCAAAATAGTGTCATACACCACAGAAACAGACTCTTTGGCCCAACTTGTCCATGCCAACCAGGCTTCCTAACCTGAACTAGTCCCATTTGCCAGCTTTTGGTTGATATCCCTCTAAACCCTTCCTATTCATGTAACAGTCCAAATATCTTTTAAATGTCGTAACTGAGTGCACCTCTATCACTTCTGCTGGCAGTTTGTTCCATGTATGCGTCATCATTTGTGTGAAAAAGTTGCCCCCCTACCCCCCCCACCCTGCTCTCACCTTAAATCTCTGTCCTCTAGTGTTGGATTCCCCTACCCTGGGAAGAAAACCTTGACTATTCACCCTATCCATGCCCCTCATGACTTTATAAACCTCTATAAGGTCACCCCTAAACCTCCTACGCTTCAGGGAAAAAAGTCCCAGCCTATCCAACCTCTCGGTATAACTCAAATCCTCCAGACTTGCAAATCTTTGCTGCATCCTCTCCAATTTAATAACATCCTTCCAATAGAAACAGGTCATAAAGGTACCTTTACTTTGGCTCTGAATGAACCTGATTGCCCCTTTACTCCGTGGGCCCTGGAAACATCTCCCCTCACAATGGCCATTGCCAGGCACAGTGGCTGTAATTAAACACACTGCCTTGCATGGTACTTTTGGCAACCACTTAACCCCTTGCCACCCCTTCTCCCATCCTCTGTTCCTGCCTAGAGGGAGATGGAAGTATGTGGCTGCAAAAGTTTGGCTCTTGATCTCAATCTACTGATCCTTCCCTGCCCAGTGAGTAGGTACGTGGCCATCAGCTAGACAGTGGACCAGCCTTGTCCATGAGGTATGTTCTACTGTAACTTATGGGCCTTGGCTATTCTGTTCTACAGTTTTCAGAAGGAGAGGTGCAGAGAACTGGAAAGAGAAAATTCATAAGCCGGGGTCATTTTTCTTACATGTCTATTACTCTTTGAACTTTACTTCTAATCATCACATCTCATGAACCAAAGCCAGCCAACATAGCCTCCTGATTGAAACCCCTCACCGAATGATTTTCCACAATAAAGTGAAGTCAATCATGACACGAAGCAGGAGAATTCACAGTAAATCACATATAATGGGATCATGGTTCAAATCTGTAAATGTAGTTAAAAACCCAGTAAGGGAGCAGAGTGATAAATGGCACAGCTATAATCCTAAATTTACAGAAAGGAAATGAGACAATGCCAGTCATAAATCTGCCTTTGTCCTTTCCACAACCTAGATCTTAAACAGAAGATTCTCAGTTGTCAAACACTTTTAAGCCCTTCATGTTTAACAAATTAAGACATTATCGTTGAAAGAGAAATGGCCTAATCTTCAAATATGAAATCAAACGACTCCATTTCCTTAATAATTAATTATCTGTTGGGCTTTGTAGAGAAAAGGACTTAATAGGCTTAACTGACACACAGGGTAAATGACAGCCTCATTTCATCGATTTATTCAACTCTTGTTCTCTGGTTGAGCTGTTGACTCCAGCATTTGAATATTCCTAAAAAGAACAAAAAATGTACAGGATTGGAAAGGGTAGCGATCTGTCCAGTATCCATGGGAAACCACGTACCTTTAGAATGTGCACTTGATGTAGTATACAATGCTACAAACAGTCTTGAGATGGAGGCCTTGTTCATTGTACCTGGTGCCTTTAACCAGGCCAATCTCATGAATGTACTACCAACATAACCTCAACATGCCTCCTGTCCGACCAGGAGGCCGAACATCCTTGACCATTGCTATTCAACCATCAAAGATGCGTACCGCTCCATTCCCCAGCCTCCTTTTGGGAAATCAGGCCACAACGCTGTGCTCCTCCTCTTATGCTCACAAACAGAAATTGAAGCATGAGGACCCAGTACAGAAAGTAGTGCAGTGTTGGTCTGAGGCAACGGAAGGGTTTCTACGGGACTGCTTAGAGTAAGGGGATTGGTCCATATTCAAGATCTCAGCGGCCAATCTAAACAAGTATTCCACTACCATTGTAGACTTCATTAGTAAATTGGTAGATGACTGCGTGCGAAGAAGTTAATCTGAATGTTCCCCAACCGGAAAGCATGGATGACCCGGGTGACCGCTCCCTACTGAAGTCCAGGTCTGATGCGTTCAAGTCGGGCAATTCTGACCTATACAGGAAATCCAGGTACGAACGTCATAAGGCCATCAGAGATGTCAAGAGACAATACCAAACTAAGCCTGAGACCCATTGGATCACACGGACACCCACTGTTTGTGAGAAGGCTCACACAACATAACGGGCACAAAGCGAAATCAAACAGAATTGTGGGCATCAGTACATCCCTACCCAATGAGCTCAATGATTTCTGCGCTCACTTTGAACAGAAGGTCAGTGAAACAAGGTCACGTGTCCCAACATGCCTGGACACACCTGTACCCACAGTCACCACCATAGATGTTTGATCGGCCTTCTTGAGAGTGAACCCATGGAAAGTGACCAGCCCAGATGGAGTCCCTGACCATGCGCTCAGACCCAGTGAGGACCAGCTGGTGGGAGTATTCACTGACACCTTTAAAGCCACCTTACTACAATCTGAAGTCCCCACCTGTTTCAAAAAGACTACCATCATACCGGAGCCAAAGAAAAATCATACAGCGTGCCTCCATGAATATTGCCTGGTGGCTCTGACCTGTATACTTATGAAGTGCTTCAAATGGTTAGCCATGGCTCACACCACCTCCAGTCTACCGGATTGCCTCGATCATTTGCAATTCGCCTACCAGCGCAACAGGCAAATGGCAGACACCATTTCCCTGACCCTACACTCATCCCTTGAACATCTGGATAAGAAAGATACCTACTGGACTGTTAATCTAGAAACCCAGGTAATTTTCTGGGGACCCAGGTTTGAATCCCACCATGGCAGATAGTGGAATTTGAATTCAATAAATTTGTTTCCATACGCTCGGACAAAGAAGGTCACAAATTTGACCGGGACAATGTAACCATCCTAGGCCAAGCCAAGCAAAGACACTCATGGGATTTCCTCGAGCCCGGTGCTCAACCCGGAACTTGATCAACAAACATGCGGAAATAGACCCCATACACCAACCATTGTGAAGTAGAACCAGAAATGACGCCAACCACCACATCAGACCGAACCCACATAAATAACAATCGGGACAGAGCAACAACATTTCATCGGAGGCGCACTGATGATGTTACATAATATGGTGATGAATCGTCTGCAAACCAACCTACCAGCTTGGTATACAAATCAACAACCCAAATTCAATAAAAGTCTGAAACTAAGGATTTAATAATGACCATGAAACCATTGTCAGGAAAAGCCCATCTGGTTCATGAATGTCCTTTAGGGAAGGAAACTGTGACTACATGTGAATTCCAGACTGACAGCAATGTGGACTCTTAAATACCCTCTGGGATGGACAATAAGTGACACCCTCATCCCATGAATGAAAAATAAAAAAATGAATTTCACTGAGTCTCTTTAGACAGAACACTCCAAGCTCACAACCATTACTCTCGAGAAGGACAAAAGCAGCAGATATCTGGGAAAACCACAACCTGCCAGTTCACCGCCAAACCACTCACCATCCTGACTTGGAAATATATCGCCGTTCCTTCAGTGTCGCTGGGTCAAAATACTGGAACTCCCTCCCTAAGGGCACTGTGGATCTATATACAGCACATGGACTGCAATGGTTCAAGAAGGCAGCTCACCATCACCTTCTGAAGGGTAGCTAGAGATGGGCAATGAATGTTGGCCCCGGCAGTGATGCCTAGGTCCCATGAGTGAATAAAAATGAAGAAACCTGTCCTTGTCTCCAACTAACTGTAGCGCTGAAACTGCTTTTCAGTGGCCCTTGTACTGTCTGTGTGACCAAACTGAGAAGCTTGGAATAATGCCCACCCTTTGGCACGGCAGAATTGATTGTGTCACCTAACTACACCTGAGATGTTGCATTTCTCAGACACCGCTGTCTTCCCAGGTACAATAGGACATGAAGAAAATAGCTTTCCTCATAGTCATATTTGGTCCAAAAAAATCTATGTTGGTGTTTACATCCTACTCAAACCTCCTCCTTTTTTCTTAACCTCATTTTATCTTTTTTGATTCTTTCATGGTGGGTGCATCACTGCCAACGCCAGCATTTATCACCCAACCCTAATTGCCCTTCAAAAGAGTGACTTCTCAGAGGGCAGTTAAGAGTAGGCCACATTGCTTTGGGTCTGGAGTCACATGTAGGCCAGGTTGGGTAAGGATGGCAGTTTCCTTCCCGAAAGGGCATTAGTGAACCAGGTCGGTCTTTAAAACAATCAATGATCATTACAAGGTCATCATCGCTGACACTAGTTTCAATTACATAATTAATTCCACCAGCTGCCATGGTGGGATTTGAACTCCTTTCCACAAAGCATCGGCTTATGACGTTATCATTGTCCCATCCACCTCCTCCCTATTATTTTTCTCCTAAAGTGCTTACCCAGCTTTCCTCCTCTCAAATGCATCCGTGATATGTAGTTCAATTTCTCCATAAGTTAATGATTTCCCCCTTCTCACCTGTTTTTATTTATATCGCACCTTTAGCAATAGAAAACCTCCCAAGGTGCAGCACAGGAGCAAAAGTTCAACCGTGAGGAGACATGAAATCAAACAACTGAACATTTGGTCAAAAGAGAATATTTAAAGTAGTGTCTGAAAGAAGGGTAACACAGAGGTTTAGGGAGGGAGTTCAAAAATGAAGCCCAATGACGAAGAAATTAATATCAGGGTTGTTCAAGAATTCAGAAAAATTAAAATGGAAAAATTAGATGATTTGCAGTTAATTTTAGAAAGAGCTAAATAGATTTTTTTTTAAGAAAAAAGGAGCTTCATTTACTTAGACATTCATTAACACTCCACCCAACTCTGACCTGAGGCAGTTTGATCCGAAAAAAGAATTAAGAGAGTGCTGATATCTCCGAGGTTGTGGAATTGGGAGAGCAGCAACGTTTCTCTTCTGGCAGTACACTCACCATGGAGTATACCCTGTGGCTAACTCCCACCTGGAGTCCTTTAACATGGGGACACTTTTGCAGTATCACTAGCAGGATACTGACTGACCAGGAAATGTGTTTGTTTGCTAGCAATTCAATGATTGAGTTTTGATTTTATTTTCATGTGTACCTAAGTACAAAAGTACGGGAGTACGGTGAAAAGTGCATAATGTCGCCACACAAGGTGTCATCTTAGGTACAGGTAACTAGGTACAGAATCTCCAGAACAAGGTAGAAAGATAGAACAAAATTAAAAGTTAAACACTGCAGTAATTATAGTATTGTGTAAAACACATAAAATAAGGTTAAAAGTTACACATTTGCAGGTTGATCATCAACAGTTTTGTTCTCCTTATCGAAGCAAAGTTATATTCTGGCATTGGAGGCAGCCCAGAATGGGATCACTAGATTGGTACTGGCTATGGTGTGATTTGATTTGATTTATTTATTGTCACGTGTGTTTATTACAAATACAGTGAAAAGTGTTGTTTAGTGTTGACACACACCAGTGCCATCTTAAAATACAGAAAAAGAAACAAAAACACAGAATATAAAGCCAGAAAAATAAAACAATAAAGTTCATCTTATAGTCTTATCTCAATGAAGTTAGGTGGCCTTTGGAACAGCTCCCATTTCTAGCTCAGCCATGAGCCTGGATCCGGGCTCCTCTGCCCTGATACTTCGAGACCCTGCTGCTAAACCAACAACATTGCTGCAACCGCACTTTGCCACGTTTCCACTCGAACAGACTGGCCTCTCTTCGCCACCATCTCGCCTCCACCGACTCCGCTGCCATGCGCTCACCCTGGGCCGACCTTACCGATACAGCTGTCGCCGGTGCCACAGGGTCCCGTGCTGGGACTGAACTCACCTCTGTCACTACCTTCACCATCAGGCACCCAGGCCTACCCCTAGACCTGGAGCCTTGGCTGATCAGGAGAGGTTGAGTAGATTGAGCCTGTACTCATTGCAGTTTACAAGAATGGGAAGAGACCTTATTGAAATGTACAAGATTCTTAGGGGTCTTTGCAGAATGGATGCAGCAAGGTAATTTTCCCTTGTGGGACAGGCTAGGGCCAGAGGGCAGAATTTCAGAGCACAGGGGTCACCTGCTTAAGACCGAGATGGGGAAGGGTTTGTTCTCTTGGAGAGTTGTGAATCTGTGGAATTCTTTACCATGGAGGACTGTAGAGGCTGGGTCATTGAGAATATTCAATACTGAGATAGGGAGATTTTAAATCAGAAAGGGACTCAAGGGTAGTGGGAGAAAAAAGGAAAGTGGAGTTGAGGATGATCAGATCAGCCATGATCTCATTAAATGGCAGAACAGAGCTGATGGGTGTACTTTCTGCTCCCATGTCTTATGGCTTGAATTCCACAGAATCTCTACAGTGTGAAAACAGGCCCTTCGGCCTAACAAGTCCACACTGATCCTCAGATCATCCCACCAGACCCATCCCCCTATAACCCACCTAATCTACACATCCCTGAAAACTATGGGCAATTTTCCATGGCCATTCCACCTAGCCTGCACATCTTTGGACTGTGGGAGGAAACCGGAGCACCTGGAGGAAACCCACGCAGACACGGGGAGAATGTGCAAACTCCACACAGACAGGCACCCGAGGGTGGAATTGACCCCGGGTCCCTGGTGCTGTGAGGCAACAGTGCTAACCACTGAGCCACCGTGCCGCCGGCAACATTCCAATTACCATTGAGTTCTGGAGTGGGCTTTGAAACTGGATTTACTGGTTTGGATGCAGGGCACTATCCAGTGCACCACAAGATTTCCGTAAGGAGTGAGACAATGGAGGAGATGAAGTTTAAAATTGAGGTGTAGCTGAACTAGGCACCAATGTAAGTTGATGAGCAAAGAGGTGACAGACGGATAGGATTTGGTTGTAGCGGTTGCAAGTTGAGATACAGGCATTAGCAAGCAGCATTCCCTTAGAAGTTGGATTGTAAATCTGTGCTCAAAGCACTGTGTCGAAGATGAGTCTGTGACTTACACTCAACCTCAGTCTGATGTCTGCATTGTGCTATGGCTCTCTCTAACCATCCTTCATCAACCTTCAATCTATGAAAATGTAAATGAAATACATGCAGTCTATTTTTAGCTGCTGGGTCTCTGAAAGTTACTTGATATTGAAAGGGAGAGGAATTCTCACTGTGACCAGCAGGCTCAGAGAGACTGAGCATATTTTACATAGAATCATACAATGGAACATAGGAACTGGAGTGGGCCATTCAGCCCCTTGAGCCTGTTCTGCCATTCAATGAAATCATGGTTGACCTGTGGCCTAACTCCATATCCCTGCCTTTGGGCCATATCCCTTAATACTGTTAGTTAACAAAAATGTATCTATCTCAGATTTAAAATTAACAACTGATCCAACATCCACGCTGTTGGCGGACGAGAGTTCAAAACCTCTGCCACCCTTCGTGTGTAGAAGTGCTTCCTAACATTTCTCCTAAACGGTCTGGCTGTAATATTTAGATTTGGACAGGCATAGCAGACAATGAGGTTGTTCAGCCCATCGCATCTGGGGTTGGCTTCCTGCTAGCCCTGCTCTCCTGCCTTTTTGCTGCAGCTCTGCAAATCTTTTCATTTCTGCTAATTATACAAGTCTCTTTCGAGAGTCCCAATTGAACCTGCCTCCCCTACAAGCCCAAGAAGTGCATCACAGGTGGCATGGTGGCACAGTGGATAGCACTGCTACCTCACAGTGCCAGGAACCTGGGTTCAATTCCACTAACGGGCAACTGTCTGTGTGGAGTTTACACATTCTCCCCGTGTCTGCGTGGGTTTACTCTGGGTGCTCTGGTTTCCTCCCACAGTCCAAAGATGTGCAGGTTAGGTGGATTGGCCTTGGTAAATTGCCCTTAGTGTTCAGGGATGTGTGGACTTGTTGGGCTGAAGGGCCTGTTTCCACACTGTAGGGATTCTATGACGATCCTTTCCCCATTATTGCCCCTGGTTTCTCTGATCATCTCCTTAGACCAGTGCTGTCTGGTTCCCAACAATTCCACAAAAGGGAACAGCTTCCCCCTATCTACTCTGTCCAGACCCTTCCTAATTTTGAACACCTTGATCAGATCTCCACTCAGATTTCCTTAAGGGGATCAATCCTAGCTTTGCTGCTTTGTATAATTGATGTGTGTTCTTGCAGAAATTTCCTGCACTGTCTCCATTCCCATTGCATCTCTCTCTCGGCTGCAGTGCTCAGACTGGCTCACAGTGGGCTGATGTTACACTTTTTAGTGAAGTGTGAGCTGCCTTGAATTTTTTGGAGATTTTCTCACCGTAAGGTTTAGTAATATTTCTCATTACATTTTACCATACCCGCCTCTTTAACCACCCTGTGGCATTCATCTCATCTAATTCTATCCCCATTTTACCGCACACCATTCCCAGAACAGTTCACCATTCACTGGATATTTTCTGAAGGATTACCTGGGCCATTTTTAAAAGGCCACAATGCTCCCTGGACAAGCGTTGGCAATCTGGCATTGCCCATCACTTACAACGTGATGGCACTGCGGCCTGAAAGCCAGGCTGACACTCCCTTACACCTAAAACCCCATTCTCACATCCTATCTACTGTTTAATCAGCAGGTCACACAGTATGGATGCCTATCCATTGGCTAGTCTAAAAGCCCTCTGTCCCTCCCAGCTACTCTGTCCCTAATGCCAACTGGACGCCAGCATCTTGTTATGGTCCAGTAGGGGACGTGCCAAATTCAGGTGAACAATCGGACAATTCCAAACATGAGCTTTTGTTGACAGCCACCAGATTATGGATTGGAAGGGGTTAAGGGCTGGAAAACTCACGACTCACTCTTTATTGTGTCTGAACATTGAACGAGAATCAGATCAGGTTTGATCGTGATTCTCCCCCCCTATTCACCTCATAAACTCATGTGTGAGCAAAAGCCACTAGGGAAAGGCGTTCAAGGTTATATTGGTATTTTAGAAATGTACCTCAATTGTCAGTAATGTCATGACTGAAGCTGGGACAGTTGAAATGAAATCACCTTCCCCTGTCATCATCAATCACTCGTTAATGAGTATGGGATTGTCTTCCTAGGAGATCCCATGTCACTGGTCATGGGATCCGTGGGTCCTTGTGGTTGATCAACTTGATCCTAGAGCCACGTCTCTGACCACACACTTATCAGGTGTTTCATGGAGGTTGAAGAGATTCTTGGCCTCAGGATTGTTGGCTTTCCTTTCTCTAGTTCCTTTTCCATTTTTCCTCTGGTGTTCCTTCTTACAGGAGTTGCATCCCTGGTCAGTTTCTTCTAAACAAGAGTCTCCAGCACATTGCCATCTATGTTGTATTTCTTCAAGAAAGTCTTCAGGGAGTTTTGGAGATGCTTCCTTGATCATCTTCTCATTCAGGTGCCTTCCTTGAGCTGGGTGAAGAAGGTAGTTGGAACTCAGGCATCCTAAGCACTTGGCCGGCCCAGTGGAGTTGGTTTCAAATGATCATGGCCTTGAAACTGGTGTATCAGTTTCTTCAAGGGCACTGATGCTAATGTGGCGAATCCATCACAAACAGTTGATGGTACTTCTTCATTGCATCTAATCTGTGATCACCACCTTCAGATGTCTAAATATGAGATTCTTCAGTGACCGCGACATTGGTGTTGATACCAAGATCCTTGTCTATAAGGCAGTCATCCTTCTGACTTTTTGATACAGCTCCAAAATTTGGACTATGTATGGATAACACATCAAGGTCCATGAGATGTAGCATCAACACTGTTTATTACGCTCCCCCATTCCTTTTTGTGAAGAAAAGTGTCCTTTGCTGGTGGGATTTAAGGGCTGAATCTTTCTTTCTTTGTCTTATGTCTGAGTTGTATGGAGTTTTTTTGGAGGGCTTCTTGCTGGCAGGCCTGGTGAGTTTTCTTACCAAATCCATTGCGTTAATTACCTTCCAATTCTTATGCATCTCTCATTGTGGCTTTCCTCCCCAACGAACTGCACACCATTCCCAGAAAAACACCCCACTCGGAACAAAATTATTCAATGATAATCCAAACAGCAACTCAAGCTCCTTGCAGCCCCTTCTGTTTGAATTGTTACAGTTGTCATATCCCAGAACAGGAAGATTTACATTATCTTCAACGGGGAACAGAGAATTCCACTGAGTCTCACTATACAACACTGTTCCCATGTGTGGGAATTTTCTCCGTGACTGAACAGAGCTGTGTTAAAATGATGGATGATGTTGCTACAAAATCACTCCCAAAGCACTGCCTTCAACTCCAACTGAGCATAACAAGTGTGGCTATTCAGGGGTTCATGAGTATTGGAATCCCAGCCCTCTGCTGTTTCAGAATGATTACATAGAGCATAAATGTCTCTCTCAATTGTGTGATGCTCACTGCAGCACAATCTATCTTCATCCATACCTCAGGTACCTACACGAGAATGCAGCCTGTATCCAGTCTCTCTCACCCCAATCCCTACCCACAAAACAGCGGCACACTGATTTAGACCAAATGTAGTAGACATGATTAAGAAGGTTGTGGATGATACAAAAACTGGTCATTGTGGTCGTTGGTCAGGGTCAAAGCTATAGACTACAGGAAGCTATCAACGGACTGGCAAGTGGAATTGAATATGGGGAAGGACGATGTAGTGCCTTAGGAGAGGGCAAGCAAGGCTGGGATTACACAATGAATGGAGAATATTAAATTGTAGAGGAACAAAGGAAACTTGAAGCACATGTCTACACATCCCTGATGGCATCAGGGCAGGTGCGATGGTGTTTAGAAAGGCTTCTGGGATTCTTGGCTTATTTAACTGAAGCTCAGAGTATAAGAGCAGTGAAGTTTTATTCAACTTTCTACGTGGGATGAAGGCATTTCTGGCTAGGCCTGCATGTATTGCCCATCCCTATTTGCCCAAAGGGTAGTTAAGTGTCAGTCACATTAAGGGCAGGCAGTGGCATTGTAGTAATGTTACTGAACTGGTAATCCAGACTCCCAGGCAAAAGTTTCAGGGACACGGGTTAGAATTCTACCGTAGCAGATGGTGAAATTTAAATTCAATTTTTTGAAAATATGGAATTAAAATGCTAGCAATGTAATGATTGCTGTAAATTCCCGAGTGATGCACCAATGCCGCTGGGACAAGGAAACCTGCCATCCTTACTTACATATAGAGTCACAGAGTCATACATTATGGAAACAGACCCTTCAGTTCAACCAGTCCGTGCCGAACATAATCCCGACTAAACAAGTCCCAGCTGCCTGCTCCTGGCCCATATCCCTCCAAACCCTTCCTATTCATGTACTCATCCAAATGTCTTTTAAACGTTGTAATTGTTCCCACATCCACCACTTCTTCAGGAAGTTCATTCCACATGCTAACCAAGCTCTGTGTTAAAAAAATTTGCCACTCATGACTTTTTAAAATCTCTCTCCTTTCACCTTAAAAATGTGTCCTTAGTCCTGAAATCCCCCATCCTCAGGAAAAGACACCCACCATTAACTCTAATTATACTTCTCATTATTTTATAAACTTCTATCAGGTCGTGATACCTGACCCACAGCAAAGTGGGTGGTGTCAACTGCTGTCTGAGCAACAAATGCTGGGCTATTCACGAATAACTAGAGAAAAGGTTTGCTGTGGGCCTGGAGTCACATATAGGCCAGACCAGGTAAAAATGATCAATTTCCTTCCCCAAAGATGGGATTTTATTTTATGACATTGACGGTGGTTACATAGCAGGTTAGCTTTTGATTCCAGTGTTTCAATAATATGTGGGATATCATGTCAATAGTCAATCCGAGTGTTCCCCAACCGTAAACCTTGGATGAACTGGGAAGTCCACTCCCTATTGAAGACCAGACGTGCAGCATTCCAGTTGTGTGACTCGGACCAATACAAAAAATCCAGATATGACCTCTGCAAAGCCATCAAGAAGGCCAAGAAAATGTACCGGACCAACGTTTGAGTGAAGATTTGTAGCTTGGGTGCTGGTTGTAGATGTTGGTGTGTTCGTCGAGCTGGGAGGTTTGGTAGCAGATGTTTCATCCCTGTTACTAGGTGACATCTTCAGTGCTGTGGAGCCTCCTGTGGAACCGGCACAGCACTGAAGTTGCCCCCCAGTACCAGACCAAGTTAGAGGCCCAGACCTACCAAACAGACTCCCGCTGTCTATGGCAAGACCTAAATGACATTATGGGATACAAACTGAAATAGTGTAAGATAGCAATGACGCATCCCTCCCTGACATGCTCAATGCTCTCTATGCTCGGTTTGAGCAGAATGCCATTGGCATGGCAACACCTGCCCCAACAGGCCTGGACCCAACTGTTCCCTCTGTCACTGCTTCAGAAGTCAGATCGTTCTCCCTGAGAATCAACCCGAGGAAAGTGATGGTCCCAGACGGTGTCCCCGGCCGAGCACTCAGATCCAGTGCAGACCAACTAGTAGGGGTATTCGCTGACATCTTCAACCTCTCCCTCCTTCAATCCAAAGTCCCCACCTGCTTCAAGAAGACCACCGTCATCCCTGTACCCAAGAAAACACATACAATGTGCCTTAATGACTACCGCCCAGTGGCTCTAGCCTCAATAATCATGAAGTGCTTTGAAAGGCTGGTCATGGGCCACGTCAACTCCAGTCTCCCAATCTGCCTCAATCCTCTACAGTTTGCCTACTGACATAACAGGTCCACAGAGGATGCCATATCCCTAGCCCTGCACTCATCCCTGGAATATCTGAACAATAAAGACACCTATGTCAGACTCCTGCTCATTGCCTACAGCTCCGCCTTCAACACCATTATCCCCTCCAGACTGATCTCAAAACGCCAAGACCCTTGGTCTCAGGTCCGCCCTCTGCACCTGGATCCTCAGCTTTCTGACCCATAGGCCACAATCAGTGAGGATAGGTAACTGCACCCCCTCCATGATAACCCTCAACACCGGAGCCCCCCAGAGATGCATTCTCAGCCCCTACTGTACTCCCTGTACACCTACGACTGTGTTGCCAAATTCCGAATGAACGCCATCTACAAGTTCGATGAAAACACCACCGTAGTGGAACGGATCTCTAACAAAGACGAGTCAGAATACAGAAGAGACATAGAAGGCTTGGTGATGTGGTGCATTGAAAACAATCTCTCTCTCAACATCGGCAAAACTAAAGAACTGATCATCAACTTCAGAAAGTAAGGAGGAGAACACGCCCCCATCTACATCAATGGAACTGAGGTTGAGCGAGTGAACAGCATCAAGTTCCTCAGAGTGACGATAACTGACAACCTGTCCTGGACTTCCCATATAGATGCAACAGTCAAGAACAACGCCTCTTCTTCCTCAGGCGGCTCAGGAAATTTGCCATGTCCATAAGGTCCCTCACCAACTTCTACAGATGCACCATTGAAAGCATACTTTCCGGGTGCATAACGGCCTGGTATGGTAACTGCTCTGCCCAGGACTGTAAGAAACTACAGAGGATGGTGTGCACAGCCCAGACCATCACGGAAGCCGACCTTCCATCCATGGACTCCATTTACATGGCTCACTGTCGCGGAAGGGTGGCCAACATCATCAAAGACCCATCACACCCTGGTAATGGTCTCCTACAGCCTCTTCCATCAGGCAGAAGATACAGAAGCCTGAACACACGCACAAGCAGGTTCGGGAACAGCTTCTTTCTGGCCGTTATCAGACTGTTGAATGGACTCTAGCCTCAAATAATGTAACCTGCAATGTAACTTGTATGCCTCTAAGTCTTTTTGATCTGTACATTCTTTGCTTCTGTGATCTGCCTGTACCACTCGTAAACAAAGCATTTCACTGTATTTCGGTACACATGACAATAAAATCAGTCAATCAAATACTGGTTTTAGCACAGTAACATTGTGGGGCAGATAGACTGTCGTGTTCCACTCACTGAACACTGGCAGTGAAGGGCAGAACTTCAGGCTCATTTTGTAAGCTTTCATAAATTTTACTTAAAGAGATACACAATGCAGACACTTCCTTCCCACTGATTCAGGCTGTTCCTGTTTATAGAAACACAAGTGAATTGCCAGATAATCTTCCCAAAGAAAAAACAACGAATGTCGGATCTAAGGTAATGTGGGGGAGCAAGAGCTATTTATTCAACAAGGTATCAATAGAACTGTATTGGTAAAATAGATGGAGGCTTAAAAGATTTAGCTATCAACAGCTCCCATTTGCACTGTGTCTAAGTAGTAAATATTTTCCAAGGTGCTTCAGTCAGATGTGCCCCTTCTCCTCTCCAGTTAGCACCATTGATGATTGGAGGGTTATTGCCCCATGGTTTTTATCCTGGATTTTACTGTGGGGCAGGGTGAGGAGACAGCCCCTGAAATCTACCTCAGCTGTTGGTGCTCTTCAGCCTTACATGCTAACCATTTCGATAATCACCACTCTCAACCTGACACTCCCTACCACAGAGGCAGAATTTTGATCGGTTGATTGATTTATTATTGGCACATGTTTTGAGATACAGTGAAAAGCGTTGTTTTGCTTGCTATACAGGCAGATCATACCATACAAAGTGTATCAGGGTAGCAGAACAGTGAGCAGAATATAATGTTACAGCCACAGAGAAGGTGCAGAGAGAGCGATAGCATTAACGTTTGAGAAGTCTGTTCAGAAGTCTAATAACAGCAGGGAAGAAGCTGTTCATGAATCTGTTTGTACATGTATTCAAACTTTTATACAATGACACTCACAGATTTGGCTGTGATCAAGGGTTTGTTTAAAGCGGGAACAAAAACAGAAGTTGCTGGAAAAGCTCAGCAGGTCTGGCAGCATCTGTGAGGGAAAAATCAGAGTTAATGTTTTGGGTCTGGTGACCCTTCCTCAGAATGTTCTGAGGTCACTGGTCATAATATTACCAGGTTTTAAAGGAACTGTTAATGGTTATAGAATCCCTACAATGTGGAAACAGGCCCTTTGGCTCAACAAGTCCACACTAACCCTTGCAGCATCCCACCCAGACTCATCCCTCTATATAAGCCACCTAATCTACACATCCCTGAACACTACAGGCAACTTAGCATGGCCAATCCACCTAGTCTGCACATCTTTGGACTGTGGGAGGAAACTTGAGCACCTGAAGGAAACCCACACAGACGCAGGGAGAATGTGCAAACTCCACACAGACAGTCACCTCAGGCTGGAATTGAACCCAGGTCCCTAGTGCTGTGAGGCAGCAGTGCTAACCACTGAGCCACCGTGCCACTCTTTGATCATTTGGTGTAAGGGTAACCTAGCATCTCAACCTAATATTCAGGGGGATATGGTTTCAAATCCAACCATGAAATTGAATTCCCGATCCATAGATTTAATACAATAATCCCTTCCAATGCTCCACTTCTGCCCTTTAGATGTGATGTTTAAATGGTGGCCCTCTCAGACCAATGTAAAGAGCCCTGGCCTCAAAATCAGAAGATGCAGGTTCAAGTCCCACCTGCCTCAGATGTGCCATAATGTGCCTAAACAGGCTGATGGAAAAATAAAGATAATATCAATCTGATAACAAACTAACATTTTCAAATTGCAAACAAATTCACACTCTAAATGCTAGACATTTTTAAGTGCTGTTTTGGTGCAGTAATACTGTCTAGATCGCTGGATCACAAAGCTCAGGTTCAAATCCCACCTGCCTCAGATGTGTGTCCTAGCGTCTCTGAACTGGTTGATTTTAAAGAAGTATCTACATTGTTAATATACCGTATATGAAAAGACAAAAACAACAGTTGTATTTAGAATAATAGCAGCAGTGGTTCTTTCCTGTTGTCCTGATGAATATGTATCCTCAATCACCATCATCACATTGAAGCATTATCATCTTGCTGTTTTTGGGACCTTGCTGTGCTCAAATTGGCTTGGATTTAGAAGGCTCTGTGTGAAACCAGGTCTTCATCGCAGTGAGCGATTTTGAGAAAATAAATATGAAGAAACTATTTTCACTGGTCAGTGGACTAATGGGCTCTAATTCAAGGTAATTGTTAAAAGAATAGACAACAAGTTTAGGCACTGATTTTTAACACGGAAAATTGTCAAGGCATGGAATGCCTGATGAACCAGAAACGGAGAGAGAGATTGCAGTACGTAGAGATCTAGATGCCTTGGTACATGAATCACAAAAAGGTTAGTATGCAAGTGCAGCAAGTGATTAAGAAGGCAAATAGAATGCTGTTTATTGCAGACGGATGGAATATAAAGGTAGAAATATCTTGCTGCCGTAGTACAGGAATCTGGGGAGACTATATCTGGAGCACTGTGGACAGTTTTGGTCTTACACAATCATAAAATTCCCTACGGTGCAGAAAGAGGCCATTCAGCCCATTGAGTATGCACTGACGCTCTGAAGAGCATCCCAGCCAGACCCACCCCCCCATGCCCATAACCCTGCATGTGGTTTTTACCATGGCTAACCAGCCTAACCAGCACATCCTTGGATACTGCAGGGCAATTTACTTTTAAGCGTGGCCAATCCACCCTAACCTGCATATCTTTGGACTGTGGGAGGAAACCGGAGCACCCGGAGGAAACACACGCAGACACAGGGAGAACGTGCAAACTCCACACAGACAGTCGCCTGAGGGTGGAAACAAATCCTGGTGCTGTGAGGCAGCACTGCTAGTCACTGATCCACCGTGCCACCCATCTTCTTTTTAAAGAAAGGACATAACCATGTTAGAAGCAGTTCCAAAAAGGTTCATTTAACTGATCCCTGGGATGGGGATCTGGTGCCTTATGAGGAAAGGTTGGACAGGCTGGGCCTGTATCCATTGGAGTTCAGAAGAATAAGAGAAAATTGGATGGAGACACATCAGATCCTCAGGAGACTCGACAGAGTGGATGCTGAAAGGATAGTCCGCCTTCAGAGACAGACTCGAACCTGGAAGCACTGGTTTTAAAAAAAATGAAGGCTTCCCCCATTCAAGACACAGATGAGGAGGATTGATTTTCTCTCAGAGGGCTGTGATTCTTTGAAACATGTTTTCCAGAGTGTGATGGGGGTTGGGTCATTGAATATTTTTAAGGCAAAGGCAAGTAGGCTCTTGGCGAACAACAGAGTCAAAGGTTATGAGACGATAGGCAGGAATGTGGAGTTGAGACTACAATAAGAGCAGCCATGAACTTATTGAATGGTGGAGCAGGCTCAAGGGGCCAAAGGTTTATCCCTGCTCCTATGTGTGCATTGTGTAAAGGCTATAGGCACAGCCCAATGATGATATCATGTAGCTGCTTCCCACAAGGTATAAATAGCACAGTGAGGGTGGTGCTAAGTTAGTTGGAAGAAAGAAGAACATGGCGTTAATAATATTTCAACAATGTAACTATGTACTCTGAGCCTGTTGTCACTCTGATTATCATGAAGGATGTTCCTAATGACTGAGGTCCAAAACCAAGGATCACAGTTTAAGGTACAGGGTAGGCCATTTAGGACTGAGATGAGGAGAAATCTCTGCACCCAGAGAGCAATGAGCCTGTGGGATTCTCTGCTACAGAAAGCAGTTGAGACCAAAACATTGAAAATTTTCAGGAAAGAGATAGACACTGCTTTTAGGTCTAAAGGGTATGGTGAGAAAGTGGGAGCAGGGGACTGAGTTGGATGATCATATTGAATGGCAGAGCAGGCTTGAAAGGCTGAATGGCCCACTCCTGCTCCTGTTTTCTTACGTTTCTATGTATATTTGAGCACAATATTAACATCCAATAGAGAAAGTTCCACAGAAACCTAATCTTAAAGGTATTGCCTTCTTCTTGAGCATTCAGTCTTGAACTTAAGCCTTAAAATTGCACACCTCAGTGTGCACATTGGTTTCTGTGTTGGGAACAGAAGTTGTAATGCCTTTTCTGCTTTGGCTTGCTGTACCCTCACCCATGAATCAAAGGGCTGTGGGCTCAAGGTCCAGAGCTCAAAAATCCAGCCTGGCATTCCCAGCGCAGTATTGAGAATGTTCTAGAACAGAGGAGGCACCTGCCCTTTCAAGATAAAATGTAAAAGATCCTCTGGCATTTTTATAAATGAGAGGTTCGGAGAGGGAATGGTGGCATGGTGGTACAATCCATAATTCACTGACCCTGGTTAATTCGGTGGGATTGTGCATTCAAATCCACCCATGGTAATTGTTGGAGTTTAAATTCAATAAGTAAATCTTGAATTGAAAGCTAGCAGCAGTGGCCATGAAACCATCATTAATTGCTAGAAAATATCCTTTAGGGGAGCGAGTCCAAATGTGACTCCAAACTATTGGCATTATGGTTGGCTCTTATTTGTCTTCAATGTCAACTCAGGATAGGCAACAAATGCTGCCTATTAGGGAAGGAAATCTGCCATCCTTACCTGGCCAGGTCTACATGTGACTGCAGACCCATAGCAATGTGGTTGACTCTTAAACCACCCTCTGAAATGGCTGAGAGAAACACTAAATTCAGGGGCATTTTAAAAAATTCTTGTATGGGATGTAAGTTTTGCTGGGTAAGGAACTGAGTGGTTCTCTTTCTAAACCATTTCAAAAGTCAGTTAAGAGGATGGTTACAAGCTGGCCATTAGACTAGTTTTTAATGACAAATTTGTATTGAATTCAAATGTTACCATCTGCCATGGCAAGATTTTAGCCCATGTCCTCAGAACATTAACTAGGGCTCTGGATTACCAGTCCAGAGGCATTATCACTAACACCACTACATCCCACATTCATCAAATGTACAGCCCCCAATCTATGAAGGGTCATCCTTTTTAACTTCATTTAGCGACTAATTTTTAATAATGGGTACAACAAATGCTGATCTTGCCAGTAACTTCCACATCGCATGAAAGAAGGGAATTCTCTCCATATTCTGGGACAATATTTATCCCTGAGGAACATCTCAAAGATGGATTATCTAGTAACCTTACAGAGGTTTATAAAGTAATGAGGGGTATAGGAAAGGTAAATGGCAGGTGTCTTTTCCCTCGGGTGAGGGATTTCAAGTCTAGGCAGCATATTTTTAAGGTGAACGGAGAAAGATTTTAGAAAAGGCACGAGGGGCAATTATTTTACTCAGAGAGTGATTTGTGTGTGGAATGAGCTTCCAGAGGAAGTGGTGGATATGAGCAAAATTGCAATGCTTATATAATTTTGATTTTATTTTCTCGTGTAACAAAATACAGTGAAAAGCTTTGTTTACGAGTGGGTACAGGCAGATCACAGCAAGTAAAGGATGTACAGATCAAAAAGACTCAGAGGCATCTTCTGCTTGATGGAAGAGGTTGTAGGAGATCATAACTGGGGTGCGATGGGTCTTTGATGATGTTTCTGAAGCAGGGTCTAGGCCCGAAACGTCAGCTTTCCTGCTCCTCTGATGCTGCTTGGCCTGGTGTGTTCATCCAGCTCTACACCTTGTTATCTCAGATTCTCCAGCATCTGCAGTTCCTACTATCCCAAGAAGAGGCATTGTTGTGCTTTCTTGATCGTTGCATTTAAAAGACCGTTTAAACAACATTTTGATAAGTGCATGAATAGGAAATGTTTGGAGGAATATGGACCAAGTTCAGGCAGGTGAGACCAGTTTAGTTTGGGATTGTGGTCAGCATGGATTGGTTGGAACAAATGGTCTGTTTCCGTGCTATATGACTCTATGGTCATGATCATGTTGCTGTTTGTGGGAGCTTACTGTGCATGAATTGGCTGCTGTGCTTTCTACATCACAATAGAGACCGTGCTTCTAAAGTTGTAAAGTGCTAGAATGTCTTGTGGTAGCAAAGGGTGCTGCTGGAATGTGAGGGAAATTCCAAAGAGTGAGAAAAATAAAAGGAAGAGGGAAAGAAAGGGTTATGCTGACTGAGTCAGACAGGGAATGAGTGCAGCATGGACTAATTGGAGCAAACAGCATGTTTCTGGCCTGTGCGATGTTGTGATCCCAGACAGCACAATCCCTTTGATGCATCTTCCAGTCACAACTGCCAGAGAGAGACCATTTTGAAAGCTGTTGCCATGGTTACTATCAAAATGGGAGCCATTTACATTGGAGGCTGATGTCGTATTGAGAATTTAGATCTGCTGAACTGGAGAGAGGGCTTTAGGTAGAAGTAATTCTCATTTCTGTAATTGTAATGAATCTTCAGTGGTGTAATGAGATGAGACAGAAAGCGATGGAAATATGTGCTTACTGGAGCAGAGAGATCCTATTTAGTGAAGTGTAACTGACTTAACATCTACATATTAATTGTGACACAGTAGAAGTATTTACAACAAGCACAGCCCAGTCTTACAGGGATAATGAGTAGTGGCAGCTAAGTCAGATGACAAATTCCCTATGCTTTATGGAATTGATTGGATGGACATCTTCTGGATGTGATTTTAAATTGAGACTCCATCCACCATACCCCCATCCTCCAGCTCGAAAAGGGGTCATTATGGATCCTGTAGCATTATTTATACAAAGAATAAGATTGCTGATATCCCTATCCAAAAAAGGATTAATTACATTTCTATAACGTTGAACACTTGGAAGTTTTGTGCCTAGTGTTCCTGTCTCTGAGGCAAATGTTCCAGGTTCAAGTCCCGCTCCAGGACTTGATAGATAAGGAAAGTGTGTTTGTAACTCTATCAAACAAACTGAGCATCAACCTGCAAATCCTGTCAATGCTGACTAACAGTGGACATGAAGAGCAGGTGTGATTCCTTGTCAGCCATGTATTAGAAAGGGATTCTAGGGGTCATAATTTAAAAATAAGAGATCACCCATTGAAGACAGAGATGAGGATTGTCTTTTTCTCTCTCAGAGGGTTGTGTGTCTTTCGAATTCCCTTCCTCGAAAGGAATTGGATCCATAATCTTTAAATTTTTTTTAAAGGCAGACAAAGATAGGTTCTTGATTGCCAAGGGTGTAAAAGATTATCGGGGATGTTTAGGAATGGAAAGTTGAGGTTAAAATCAGATCAGCCATGATCTTATTGAATGGTGGAGCAGGCTTGAAGGGCTGAGTGGCCTCAGCTTCTCACTTGTTCATATGGAGCATCTACCATTACTATCCAGGCACGCATGTAAGTGTGTATGTTGCCATTGCAATGCAGACACCTTGGGGAGGCAGAGAGCAATTGGCTCAGTTAACTGGACGGCTGATGGGGATCAGATTGGTGTCAGCACCTCAGGGTTTAATCCTTATTCCAACTGGGCAGTGTTTGTAGACCCACCTCCTTGCCTTACCCATGGGGGTAATCATGGCACTGTGGGCAGTGCCTTTGGGCAGAGAGTTCATAAATTACGCCTTCCACAACCTCAAAAACTCCTGAAGTGGCTTTATAGCCAGTTAAATGTTTCTGAAGATCAGTCGTTGCATTATGGATCATAGCAGTCAATTTGCACACAGCAAGCTCCCACAAAAAATGTGATAATCTGATTTTATGTTGGTTACATATTATGTTATTTTTAACATTGATTGAGGGATAAACATTATCTAGGACACTGGCTCCTGCTTTCTGACAAAGTAATGCCATGTGATCTCTACGTCTATTTAAGAGGGCAGATAGGACTTCAACTTAATGTCACAACTGAATGAAAACACTTCCAACAGTGTATCCTGCAGCTTGCTGGCTGAGTTTTTGTGCTTGGTTCTCTGTGTGGGATTTGAACACGTGGCTGTCTGACTCAGAGGCACAGAATGCTGTATCTATATCTTAATGACAATATAACAGAGTAGATGCCTGATGTGAACAAAAGAAGTGAATTGGTCTCGCCTTATTGCAAGATTGTAAATCCTAGCTGGGCACCACATGGCTGCCATGTTTACTGATGGTTTATTCTCTCTAAACTATAACAAGGCAGAGATGTTTCTAAGAGGTGAGACCAGTTCTGTTTACAGTTCCAAGCTCTTACTCCCTTTTCCTGACTGTATTTATCTACTATATAATTATTGTAAGTCCAGGAAAAGAGAATGGGGCAAATATTTGATCGGACTATCATCCATTTACGTTATATAGGAATATAGGCTCAGGAGTAGGCCATTCAGCCCCTCCAATCTGTTCTGCTATTCAATGAGATCATGACTGATCTGTGTCCTTTGGCCCTTATCCCTTAATATGTTTGCATAATAAAAAATTATCTATCTCAGTTCAAAACTAACAACTGATCCAGCATCCACTGCCATATGTGGAAGAGAGTTCCAAATTTTTAACACCCTTTGTGTGTAGAAATGCTTCCTAACATCTCTCCTGAATGGTATGGCCCTAATTCTCAGACTATGCCCCCAGTTCTACAATCCCCAACCAGTGGAAATAGTTAATCTTAGTGTACCCTGTCTTTTCCTGTTAATATCTTGAAGAATTTGATTGGATCACCCCTTAACCTTTTAAGTTCTAGAGAAAGCAGGCCCAAATTGAATAATCTCTCCTCATAATGTAACCCCTGAAGTCTAGCTATCATTGTTGTAAACCTGTGTTGTACCCCCTCTGAGGGAGTTTTGCCTCCTAAGATGTGTTTATCAAATTGTGGGGAAACAGAAGACAGGATAAACAAGCAAAAGCAAAAGACCTCATTATGCACAAAGTTTATCTTTGGCTTTTTGAAAGGGAAGGTGAACTTTTTAACTATTTGGATCAGATAGGCACAGGTTAAACTCAGGTTAGTTAATCTTTTGGAGTTGTTCAAATCTCACAGGTGCAGAGGAAATGAGCAGAGTGACAGAGCAAGAGTTGGAATTAATCCGTGAGAAAGAGCCACAGGAGAGGTAGAAATTGGCACTGACATTTTGCATGAAGGTTTCCTGTCAGCTGGGGCCCTGTGGGAAGCTCTCTCACCTCTGAGTCAGTAGGTTTTCAGTTCAAATATCCTGTGTAGTGCCAAATTCTACTTGACACACCTAGAGCAGCATTTGGGGAATGCTATGCAGCCTGATATATTATCTCATGGGAGAGATGTTAAAGCAAGTTCCTCTCTGTTCTCCAAGGTAGTGTTAAAAGATCCAACAGAATTATTGCACTGGAGAGATTCTGACCATCTATCCTTGATATTCATATTACCATTGCTGAATTGGCTATAATCAACATCCTGGATGGGTCACCATTAACTAGAAACTGAACTGGACCAGGCATATAAGTACCGACAAAAGCTGGGATATTTGCAGTGGGTAAGTCACCCCCTGACTCCTCAAAGCCCATCCACTATCCAGGAGGCACAACTCAGGAGTGTGAAGGAATACTCCCCACTTGCCTGGATGGGTGCAGCTCCAACAACACTCAAGAAGCTTAACACCGTTCAGGACAAAGCAGCCCGCTTGGCTGGCACCACATCTACCATTTTAAACATTGACTTTCTTCACCAATGATGTATAGTGGCACCAGCATATACCAGATACAAGATGCACTGCAACATAGGAACAGGAGTAGGCTATTCAGCTCATTAAACCTGCTCTACCAGAGAAGGACTGACCAAGTTTGACCAATCTCCCCTCATAGGACTGTCCCCCCATCCCGTGAATAAGTCTGGTGAAATTTGTTACACCCTCTTGATGGCATTAATATCCTTTCTGAGGTAAGGAGATCAAAACTGCACACAGGTGCAGTCTAACCAAGCTCTTATACAACTGAAGCAAGATTTGACTACTCCTATTCTCAAATCCTCTTGTGGTTAAAGCTAACATTCAATTAGCCTTCCTAAAAGCTTGTTGCAGTCGCATGTTAGCCTACAGTGACTTATTGACAAGGACATCCAGGACCTTTTGTACATCTACACCTTGTAAATTCTCACCATTTAAAGAAAAATGCACCTCTGTTCCAACAAGGTGACCCCCATCTCCTACCTACTAACCTCATCCCGCCTCCTTGACCTGTCTGTCCTCCCTGGACTGACCTATCCCCTCCCTAACTCCCCACCTACACTCACCTTTACTGGCTCCAACCCTGCCTCCTTGACCTGTCTGTCTCCTCTCCACCTATCTTCTCCTTTATCCATCTTCTATCCGCCTCCCCCTCTTTCCCTATTTATTTCAGAACCCCTTTCCCCTCCCCCATTTCTGAAGAAGGGTCTAGGCCTGAAACGTCAGCCTTTCTGCTCCTCTGATGCTGCTTGGCCTGCTGTGTTCATCCAGCTCTACACCTTGTTGTCGCAGATTCTCCAGCATCGGCAGTTCCTACTATCTCTGCACCTCTGTTCCTCCTACCTAACTAGATAAGCTCACATTTTCTCCACATTCTACCACGATCTTGCACAATCATTAAGCCTGACAATTTTTCCTGAAGCTGTTCTGCATCTTCCTCACATCACACACGTTCCCACTTAGCTTTGTATCATCTGCAAATTTGGAATAATTACAATAGGTTCTAACATCCAAATCATTGATGTATATTGTGAACAGCTGGAGTACAAGTGATGATCCTTGCTGTACCCACTAGTGACAGTCTGCCAACACAAGAATGATCCATTTATTCCAAATTTCTTGTTTTTGTCTGTTAGCCAACCCTTAATCCATGTCAGTACATTACCTCCTAACCCATGTGCTATAATTTTTCTAACCAACCTTCTGAGGGGGACCTTATCAAAAGCTTCCTGCAGATCCAAGTATATCATGTTCATTGAATCCCCTTCAGCAATTTTGTTAGTAATATCCTCAAAAATTTTCCAAATTGTCAAACATGATTTTCATTCACAAATCCATGCTGATTATGCACAATCAGATCATTTTCATCTAAGTGTCCATTTAACACATCCTTTATGATAGATTCTGGCATTTTTCCTTTGAGTGGTATAAGGCCAATGGGTCTGTAATTCTCTGTTTCCTCTCATTTATTTCTTAAATTGTGTGGGTGGCATTTGCAGTTTCAAATCAGCAGAAATCATTCCAAACTCTATGGAATTTTGGAAGGTAGTCAACAATGCATTGACTATCTCTATAGCCACTTCCTTCAACACTTCAGGTCCCAGGGATTTGTCAACTTTCAGCCCCATCAATTTCTCCAGCACAATCTTTTTACCAATCCAAATTTCCATTATCTTGTCTTTCTCTCTTGTCATGTGGATCTCTAATTCTGAGCGATTTCTTATCCCTTTCTCAGTGAACTGCAGCAATTCACCGTGCCTCCTGAGACAGCACATTTCAAGCCTATGACCTTTGCCAACGAGAAGGACAAAGGCAGGAGATGAGTGGGAATGTCACCATCTGCAAATTTCTCCTCCAAATCACTCACTGTTGTGACTTGGAACTATATTGCCCTTGCTTCACTGCCACTGAAACAAAATCCTGGATCTCCCTATCTCACAGCACTCTCGGTGTACCCACCGTGTCTGGATTGTAGCTGTTCAGGAAGGTAGCTCACCACTCTTGTATAAAGCAATGGTTCTTGACAATACCATACAGCCCAAGGGGGTACAGCAGTCTTCTTCAGGAGCATTCTTAAGGAAAATAGTTTGTCCCAATGATTCGGGTTTTGCAGAATTTGACAGTGTTACTGGACATTCTGTTAAAGTTGAGCTGAAAACAAAAAAAATGATGAAGATCCCAGCGGGTCAGGCAGCATCCATGGAGAGAAAGCAGGCCAACATTTTGAGGTTAGATGACTCTTTATCAGCTCTGATGAAGAGTCATCTGGACTTGAAACATTAGGCTGCTCTCTCTCCATGGATGCTGCCTGAGCTGCGGTGATCTCCAGCATTTTTTGTTTTCAGTACAGACTCCAGCGGCTGCAGGAATTTGCTCCTGCTAAATGTAAGCTTCATTGCTGGGCTACGGACAAGTTACCATGGCTGAAGAAACAAATGTTACAACCTACCAGAGCTGAGGTTATGTTGGAGTAACTGTTAAAAGCCTAAAAATACTATAAGTTACACTACGGTTCAAGGAGTGTCAGACAGTTGAAAATGATTGTGTCTACTCTAGGCATGTCACAATTTCAAATTCCTTTGGAGAGCGAAAGGAGTTCGATTCCCTCTCAAAGAACAAAGGAGCAGCCAATTAATGGCAGGACACTAGGAAACTCGGAGGAATAGAGAGATTTTGGGATGCTTGTCCACAGACTCCCGAAGGAGGCAGGACAGGGTAGTTAAGCAGGCTTATGGTACACTTGCTTTTATCAATTGAGGCATAGATTATAAGAGCAGAGAGGTTATGCTGGAGTGTACAGGACCTTTGGTTAGGCAAATCTGAAGTACTGTGTGCAATTTTGGTCTCCACACCATAGGAAGGATTTGATTGGACTGGAGGAAATGCAGAGGAGAGTGATAAGGGTGTTGTCTAGAGTGGACAACTTTAGCGATGAAGAGAAGTTGGATAAGCTCAGGTTGTTTTCTTTGGAGGAGAGAAGGTTGAGGGGGGTCCTGGTAGAGGTGCACAAAATTATGAGGGGCAGGGTGAATGAAAAACAGTAGTTTGCCTTAGTTGAAGGTTCAATAATAAGGGGGCATAATTTTAAGGTGAAAGGCAGCAGGTTTAGAGGGTATTTACGTTCCTGTCAGAGTCAAAGGTAAGGCTGGTAGGATTATGGAACAATTGATGAATAAAGTTATTGAAGTTCTGGTCAAAAATGAAAAAGAATCATATATTAGATATGGACAACTGGGTTCAAATGAATCTCTTGAACAGTATAAAGAGTACAGAGGGAAATCAGGAAGGCAAAGAGGGGATATGAGATAGCTTTGGCAAATAACGTTAAGGATAATCCAAAGAGATTCTGCTAGTACATTAAGAGTAAGACAGTAACTACAGAGAAAGACTAAGGCCCTATAAATCAAAATGGTGGTGTTTGTGTTGAACCTCATGAGATGGGAGAGATAATAAATTAATATTTCACATCAGTTTTGACTGTGGAGAAAGAAATGGAGGCTAGAAAATGCAGGGAAATACCTGACCTAGTGTATCCTAGGGTATTGTGGGAAGGTAGGGAGAAAATTGTGGGCCACCTTTCAGAAATATTTGCATCATGTGTAATTACAGATGAGGTGCTGGATGACTGGGAGAGTGGCTAATGTTGTGCCTTTGTTTGAGACGTGTTATAAAAATAAACCTGGGAGCTATCGACCTGTGAGTCTGACTTCGGTGTTGGGTGAGTTGTTGGAAGTGATAAGATTTGCATGCATTTTGGGAGGCAAGGAATGATTAGGGATCATCAGCATGGTTTTGTGCGAGGGAAATCATGTCTCACAAAGTTGATTGAGTTTTTTGAGAAAGTAACTAAAAAGATTGATGAGGGCAGAGTGGCAGACGTTGTTTACTTGGATTTTAGTAAAGCCTTCATCAAGATTCCGCATGGTAGTCTAATCAGTAAAGTTAGATCACATGGGATTCAGGGTGAACTTGCCAAGCGGATACAAAATTGACTTCACAGCAGGAGATGGAGGGTTGTGCTGGAGGGTTGTTTTTTGGACTGGAGGCCTGTGACCAGAGGTATTCCACAGGGATCGGTGCTGGGTCCACTTTTGTTTATCATTTATATAAATGGCCAAGGAGTGGCAGATGAAGTTTAATTTAGATAAATGCGAGTTTTTGCATTTTGATAAAACAAACTAGGGCAGGACTTATACAATTAAAAATAGGACCTTGGGTAGTGTTTTAGAACAGACAGATCTGGGGGTTCAGTTACAAAAATATTTGAAGTTTATGTCACATGTACACAGGGTGGTTAAGAAGGCATTTTGCATACTTGCCTTCATTGCTCACTCCTTTGAGTATAGGAGTTGGGAAGTAATGTTGAGGTAGTACAGGATGTTGTTGAGGCCTCTTCTTGAGTACTGTGTCCAATTTTGGTCACCATGTTATAGGAAGGATATTATTAAGCTGAGTGTTCAGAAGAGAGTTACCAGGTTGTTGTCGGGAATGGAGGGTTTGAGTTATATGAAGAGGAAGGATAGGCTGGGACATCTTCCACTGGAGCATAGGAGGTTGAGGGGTGAACTTATAGAGGGTCTTAAAATCATGCAGGGCATAGATAAGGTGAATGGCGGATGTCTTTTCCTATGGTGGGGGATTTCAAGACTACGGGCTATATTTTTAAGGTGAGAGGAGAAATATTTAAAAAGGACATGAGGGGCAACCTTTTTACACAAAGAGTGGTTTGTGTGTGGAATGAACATTCAGAGGAAGCGGCGAATGCAGATACAAGTACAACATTTTAAAAACATTTGGATAAGTACATGGTTAGGAAACGTTTGGAGGGATATGGGCCAGCCGCAGGAGGGACTAGTTTAGTTTGGGGTTATGGCATGGACTGGTTGACTGAAGGGTTTGTTTCCATGCAATATCGCTCTCTGACTCTAAAAATCGTTTCACCCAGAGGTGCACTGCCTGCGTGGGGAGTTGAGGTGGGAAACCTCACAACCTTTAGAAAGTACTTGGATGAGCAGTTGAAATGTCATAACATTGAAGACTATGGACCAAGTGCTGGAAGGTGGGGCCAGCGTAGATTTAGTGTACCTTTGGCAGTACAGACTTGATAGGCCAAACGGCCTCGTTTGTACTGTGTGGTTCTATGAACTGGCCCAGGAACAAATAGTTGTCAGCCAGATTCCTACAGTCATTATGGGAAACAGAACAAAAAGAAGGAATCTGTTGAGACTATCCTCAATGGCATGAAAATGGTTTCACATGTCCAAGAAGAGAGAGTGGCCAGCAAACCAAAAGAGGCTCAACCACATTTAACAAAGACAAAAGAGAGACCCACACAGTATGATATTGAAAGACGGCCAGGCCAGAAATCCAGCGAGGTCACATCATTTTAGCAGCAGCAGTGTTGCACAACCACAATTTCGTAATGTTAGACAAAAGCCATTTAATTTATAACAGAGAGAGTATCCCTGTTTCTCTTCAGGAAAGACATTTGGAAAAGATACACCAGGGGCACTTAGACATTGCCAGGTGTTCTGCCAGGGCTCAGTTAGCAGTGTGGTGGCCGGGGATTTCAAAAGCTTCCCCATTGCGAAATCAGTAATTATACAGCACCATTGAGACTAGAAAATAGGCCTGCCATCACTGAAGGCAGAGCAGAAGCAATCCCTGTGAGATGAAGCAAACACTGAGAACTAGAAGGAGCAGTGCAACCCACATGAACTAATTCAGCGCTCTTTAATTCATTATCTCCAAGCAACTGAACAGCCAATACCAGTGCCAGAGATAATGTTGAGTGAGCAGCGATCTTTCAGGGACATCACTGACAGCCTGAAAAAGTTTATTTCATCAGTCAAAATAAAAACACACTGGACGACTGAAGACATCCAGTCTCACTAACAACTCAGGAGTCATGAGGTGAAAATGACACCCTAGGAGCCAGGCCAACATTCACAGATAAAGGTCAAAGTTAGGAAGTAGAAACTATCTGGTCTAAGCATCCAGGATACTGCAAAACAAAGGTTACCTCTTCCAATTGGAATGTGATTGTTTCATCCAGAGATCTAGGTACCGTAGGAAGAAATGTTTTTTCTAAATTTCGACCGAGGAGCTGTCTTTTTGGGAGGAAGTTCGGGAAATTAAGGTCCTCCAACTGAGGTAATGGACCCAGCAACAATGCCGACAAAGAGCAATGTTATTTGTGAAAGATATCTGAGATATCCAAGATCCTCCAGTGGAGATAGGATCCACAGATCAGAATGCGGGTTAATAGACCGCCTGCAAGAGATCTACCATTCTTCCGAGTAAGAATGGAGTGCTAAATAAATACCAAAAGAACTGCAGATGCGGAAAATAAGAGACAAAAATATAAATTGCTGGAAGAACTCAGCAGGTCTGGCAGCATCTGTGGAGAGAAATTAGAGTTAACATTTCAGGTTGAGTGACCCTTCCTCTGATCAGAACAGAACATGTAGTGTAATATACATTGTATAATGGGTTAACTATGGGGAAAGAAAGCTGGAGGGAACATGCACAAGTTAATGGTCTTGTTACATGAGCCCCACCCATTCTACTGATATCATCCCCAATCTGTTGGGGACAAATGAAGACTGAGGTGAATTTCACATTCTTTAAAATATCTCCAGAGGATTGGACATCGCTTTTGGAGAGAGCAGATGTATTTATACCAGCTCCCTAAGGTCCTAGTACCTACACATGACCAAATATAGTTTTACCTTTCGCTATCATATGATAAACTGTCTTGTAATCTAAGAGCCGTGTTTCTTATGTAGATGCTCTACCACTCAACTTTGGATAGACTTGAGATAAAGCAAAAGGCAAGGGAAGATTGGTCACAGCAAACTACCTCAAACAACCCTTACCCATTACCAGATCCTGGTAGAGGTGGCAAATACAACAAGTTACCAGGTGTGGTCATCAGAAAAATACCACTGCCACCACCTTCCTAGGGCAGTTATGGATGGGTAATGGTGCTGGCCTAACCAGCGGTGCCTAAATCTCTTAAACAAATTTTTAAAAAGGTGAAATTCTCCTTAGTTTTCATTTGCCTCTCAGTGACCATCAATTAAACAGATGATCTGGTCACTATCACATCGCCGTTTGTGGGAGCTTGCTGTGCTCAAATGGGACTAACATGTCCCACTAGGACAATGCGTACGGTTCTGAGGAAGGGTCACCGGACCCGAAGCATTAAGGCTGTTTTTTTTCCTTCACAAATGCTGCCAGATCTGCTGAGCTTTTCCAGCAAATTTGTTTTTGTTCCTGATTTACAGCATCCGCAGTTCTTTCAGTTTTTATGATTCTGAAAGTATTACATTGACTGTAATACTCATTGGGACATCCTGAGGTCATGGAAAATAACTATATGAATGCATTGTGTTTTCTTTCTGTACTTGCTGGCAAAACATTTGCCTGAATGTCATTTTAATTTAGGGCATCATCAGCAGTTGCTTAAACCATCTGCACTAAAATAACAGAGCACAGAACTTGATGTGAGGGTGTTTCAGATTTGTACAAGGCTATCACTAACCACAGTTCCCACATTGATCTGTCCGTGTGCAATTATAAAAGCCACTGTTACAATCCCTTAGCAACTCATGTGATTCACAAAGAACTTTCAGTTCACCAGCTTAAAAAACAAAGTTGATCCTATGGGACTTAATTAACTTCCCATCCCTTCAACTCTGAGCACAAATCTCATCAGTGGCTTCACTTTTGTACAGTTATGTTGTCCAATTGAACAGTACGGGTGAACTTACTAAAGGGAAAGCAACCTCATTATTGTACAAAACCTATTCCCATCGATAGGGGAAGAAGTAAACTTTGTTCAGAATCCAAGCTATCACTGGCGGATGCCTACGTTTTATTTTTGCAGCAATTATAGAATATCTAAATCAGCAGGAATTCTTGTTTAGCAAGATGGATATCAATATACTGTATTCCCTTAATGTGGTAACACATCCTGAGGTGCTCCATAGCATCATTATCCAGCAACAAATTTGACAGCAAAACATATCAAGAGCTATCAGGACAGATGACTCCATAATGGCTTAGAGATGAAACTATTGAGGGGCATTTTAAAGCAGAAAACAGAGGCTAAGCAGCTGATCTCAGTGGGAATTTCAGGGCCTGGGGTCCAGGCACCTGAAGGTACCACCAGTGAATGGTAGGGCAATGAAAATTTGGGCTGCACAGGGGACCTGGGTGGGAAGAGAGCTGTGGTGCCGGAGGAGATTCCGGAGCTAGGGAGGAACAAGCTCATGGAATGATTTGAAAACAAGGATGAGATTTTCAAAATCGAGAACCAGAAGACGATCTAGAACAGGGACCACGGGATTGGTGGTTGAAAGTGATTTGATTTGAGTTAGGATAAGGACAGGAGAGTTTTGGATGATCTTAAGTTTGTTGAGGGTGGTATAAGGGAGCCTGACCAGGAAGGAGCTTTCTGGAATCTAGTCATGTCTAGTGTAGGGCAGCATGGTGGCACAGTGGTTAGCACTGCTGCCTCACAGCACCAAGGACCTGGGTTTGATTCCAGCCTCGGGTGACTGTCTGTGTGGAGTTTGCATATTCTCCCCGTGTCTGTGTGGGTTTCTCCTGGGTGCTTGTTTTCTCCCACAGTCCACAGATGCGCAGGCTGGGTGAATTAGCCATGAGACATGTAGGGTTCCTGGGAAAGGGTAGGGGGTGCTCTTAGGATGCTCTTTGGAGGGTCAGTGTGGACTCAATGGGCTGAATAGCCTGCTTCCACACTGTAAGGAATCTATGATTCTAGAGGTAACACAGATTTAAACGAGGCTTACAGCAGCAGCGGGAGGTGGTGATGAGTGACTAAGGAAGGTGGAAATAGATGGTCATGGTGATGGGTCTGGTGACATGCTGTATATACACCTTTAAAAGGTTGTGTCTTAAACTATTGTCCATCAACATCTACATTGACAGGATGTAATGTATCAGTACCATGTCTTGAGAGCTATCTGAAGCAGCAGTGACAGGGATCAGATGTACCGTACATAATCTCCCTGTGAATATTATCTGTATTTATCTTACCTTCAAATTGCTATTTCTCCAGTCCTTGTGTTTGATGGGTGTTTTTACACCCAAAAAAAGAAATTAACAATGGAAAAATTCAGCTCAGGGTCCAAAACCTGAATTTAACTCTTTGTGGGAATTGGCCAGGTTGACTAGCAAAGCCTCCTGACCTCGGCAGGAATTACTCCTCATTGCCTGGGTCCTCAAAATATTCCCAACCAGAAGGTAGTGGCAGCCATTTGGCTGGTGGAAAGGGAGTGTTATTGGCAGGAACTCAGCATTGACAGAGACTGAAGAATGGAATCTTTGGGTAAAATTGTGGTGAGGGGCTCCCATTTGGAAAGGTGAAGGGTCCAGGAATTATGAGAGCCTAAACTTTCCTAGTGAGGCCTGAGGATGACTCCTGCTGTCCCAGACCCTACAAGATAAGGAATTAATTTTTAAAAATGTGAAAGTATACCCATTTCTCCTGTGAACCTCATTTTGATGGCCTGTGGTTGAGTTACGAGTAAAGGCCTGAGAAAAAAAAGCCTGACAATGCCAATGAGGCCTGGTCTGTAGGATCCTGCTGATTTAGCCTGTTTGGTTTGTTGCCTGGACGCTAAGTTAAAAGTGAACTCTGCGGAAAGGGTAGGGGGTGATAAGTAACTCCCTGGTGATTTTAACATCTCTCCCATCTGCTTGCTATCAGAAGGAAAGGCTTAAAATAACCCCCTAACTGTGAGAATTGGAATGATATACCACAATGTTTCATACAGTGCTTTGGAGACATCCCTGAATAGTCAAAGCTGGATAGAGTTGTTATGTTATATTAAACTTAGTGGTCAGTCATTCTTCATGTGAGGTTGGGTTTTATTAAATTATTAAAACAACTTCAGTTCTAGATATATTGCTTGCTTAATGAGCTAGATGGGAAATAAAACTCATAATGGCTATCCTGGTATGTGCACAATTCTAAGTGATAGCTGCCCAGAAATGTACCAGTAATTACACCCTGGCGTATGCCAAGCATTCTGATCTCAATCTGGTTGCCAAGTCTGGTTGGACATATTCCTGGAGAGTTTACCGAATCATCTTCCAACCCAAATGAGTCCTCCTCCCCATCAATGAATCAATTAAAGGGTCTGCCGTAAATGGAAAAATAATATAATTTTTAATTTATTCTCTGCTTTTATTATTGTCTTTTTTTTTTAAAGAATATAATGTCTGTTTCTAGATTTGCTTGCAGCAGCTCCTGAGAAAATTATTTTTTGATTTGTGGAGAGTCCAAGACCATCCTGGAGGGTTGGCAGCTCTTTTTCCTAAACTGGGCATACTTCCCTCAGCTCCTGAGGGGATTTGACTGTGTAGTCATTGGAACCATGGCCAGGTGGATCTCATTGACTTTGAGATTCTTCTTTGGGGTTGTTAACCTGGGCTAATCAGGGAGCCCTGGCTGACAGATGTAAATAAGAGATTCAGAAGGTCTCCTCAGTCTCGGGGCTGGTTTTGAGCTGGCTGGTCAGAGCCTACTTGCTATGCACATGTAAATAAAAGGTGACTTGGTGATAGGATACCGGCATCTGTGCAGTTATTTTAGATTGGGTAGATGTTGAAAGGGTGTTCCTTCTTGTGGGTGAATCTAGAACTTCGGGTCATAGTTTAAAAATAAGGGAGCTCCCATTTAAGACAGAGTTGAGGATAGTTTTTCTCTCAGAAGGATGTGAATCTTTAGAATTCCCTTCCTCAAAAGGCTGTGGATGCAAAATCTTTCGTTATTTTTAAGGCTGAGGGAGATAGATTCTTGATGACCGTGGGGATGAATGATTATTGGGGATATACCGGAATATAGGGCTAAGGTGAAAGTCAGATCAGCCATGATCTTATTAAAAAGTGAAATAGGTTCAAAGGGCTGAGTGGCCTACTCTTGTTTCTTGTTCATTTGTTCATAGTGTCGTTGTTGTCAATAGAGGTCTGTCATCTCAGTGTCTGTCATCTGGAGAACCACGGTTAACAGCTTTCTAATCTTTATGTCTCACTTTCACACTGACACTGGCTCCTTACCCAGAAAGTGGTTGTAGCCAACATATTGAATAGGTGTTCGATGTGGTTCATACAGCTAAAGGGATCAAAGGACATGGGGAGAAAGCAGGAACAGGGGACTGAGTTGAATGATCATCTGTGATCATGCTGAATGGTGGAGCAAGCTTGAAGGGCCGAATGGTCCACTTCAGCTCCTGTTTTCTGTGTATCCATGTCAACATTTCAAGGGTTGTGAAATTGGAATCTCCTCTCCTTAAATACTTACAGCGCGTTCAGGTTGGTTCGCATAGTTGCCACTGAACCCAACATACACCTTGAAGAAATTTGTAAAACCCATTTGATTGGATCCACACTTCATGTGGTGTTGAACTGAAGGCTGTGAGATCACTCCTCTAGTGATTCCAGCTCCAGCTCAGTCTGGAGTTAGCCAAGGTCTGAATTCCAGATAGGGGAGTTGGCATCACACCAATCATGAGTAAGCTTGCAGAATGAATGAACAAGTCTCAACTAGGACAAAGCCATTGTGATGAAGGTGGAGGTGAGTCACATTCTTAAATTGTTGCAGTTGTACTGACAGTTGTTTTACAATGCTGTGAAGTAAGGGACCTCCAAATTCTAGGCCCACTGACAAGAATGCTTGATATAATTCTATTGTAAAAACTCACCAAGGCTCCCTTGACAGCACTTTTGAAACCCACTGCATTCTACCATCTAAAAGGACAAGAGCAGCAGATAGATGGGAACACTTTCACCTGCACGTTCCCCTCCAAGCCACTCACCATCCTGTCTTGGAAATATATTGGTGTTCCTTCAAAGTTGCTGGTTGAAAATCCTGGAACTCCCTTCCCGACAGCACTGTGGGTATACATATACCTCATGAACTGTGGGGGTTCAAGAAGGCAGCTCATCTCCAAGGGTAAATAATGCCAGCCTAGTTCTCATGCCATCAACAAGTAATAAAAAAAAACATGATTTAGCTGGGTTAGTGTATGATTTGGAGGCGAACACGGAGTCAATGGTATTCCCATGCAGTTGATTCTCCTGTGGTAGAGATTGTGGATTGGGAGATTCTGTTGGTGAAAGTACCCAATTTTTATGGAATTTACATTTTGAAGTTTGATTCTTGTGTGGGTCAGTTTCAAGCTAACATTGGTTCATGTTTCTGACCTACAGGACAACCAAGAAGAGAAAATTCCACAGCCCACCTCACCAATGAGAAGGATCAGGAGCAAGTCATCACACCACTCACTGGGAATGAACAGGATGGTACAAAGTTCAAAAGGGCTAATGAGAAGCTTTGGCTGCCAGAGAGACAAAGTCACAAAACTGAGAAATCATCTTCGACAGAAGCAACTGAAATAACCACCATCAGAAATGAAGAGAACCTTTCTTCACCCCAAGAGAGAGAAAATTCCAGAAACATCTCCACAGTGAGAGATAATTCAAGCACCAACACTATAGGTAGAACTTACTTAGAACTGGTCACTGAAGCATCTGGTGATGTTGCTCCCAAAGATGATAGAGAATATCTTTCAGCAGTGACTAAGCACACAGAACTTATTAGGAAATTGGGGGACTACGGTCAACACCAGGAAGGAAATAATTCTCAATCTTCAAACATTAGCAATGAGGCATGGAAAGAGCAGGCTCCACAATCCAAACTTGTTTCATTGCTGTTTCCAAATGTCAGCAAGAACACAATTCCTCCTGGCGAGAACAGAACTACAGACGTACATGAGGGAGAGAAGACGATGGCTGTGGTAAATGTTACACATGGGATGAGGGACATACAGCCTCACAGTGTCACAGGTCACCCTGGTAGAGAATTCTCTGAGCATACCTCCGTTCCAGTGAGGCCCTCGACAGGGTATACAAGCCTCATTCAAGTGGGATCTAGCACCTTGGCAGCTCGTGACCTGGGAGGAAGTGGTGATGGAGAAACAAGTTTCCTAAACCAGCACCAGATCGGTTTGGATGCTGCCAAAAGTCATTCAGGACTTGTATCTGGACGTGAGATCGATACAGACGAAAGAGGGTCTTTGGCAGACAGTGTGCCAGAACATCTCAAAGAGTCTGAGGAGGAGCTCCAAGAGACGACATTGGCTTTTGAGGGGCACTTTAAAGATTTTACACAGCCCACTCTGCATTCCACAGCACTCACTGATACCTCAACGTCAAAAGGCAGCGAAGAACATCTGACAGAAGAAACAGGGCAGACATATTCAATAACGCCAGGGAGAGACAAAGAATCCCTAAATGGGTTGGATGGAAGTCAGCCCCTTGGCAAACAAAATCCAAGCACTGTTCAGCCTTCTGTAGTGAATACAACAGATGAAAATGAAACAAACAGTCAACCACCTACAAAGAAACTGATAGCTTCAGATGAGATTCAGCAAACAATGAATAAACTGTCTGAAATAGAAAGAGAAGATATTATAACAGTGACGGGTGCCTCAGAAATTGGATTATTGTTACATGGAGAGAAGCCGCAGAATAAAATTGAAAAATCTCCCAAGGCCCACAGAGACCAGTCAAAAGCAGTAACATTAGCTTCAGGCAGTTCAATGTTTGCTAATACATCTATTGAGTTAGGACAGGGACCATTACACTCAACAACGTCAAATGTTGTCAGGAATACGGAGATTGCGTTGACAAGTGTAACAGGAACAGTTGACAGAAAAGAAGGCACTGGAGTATCTGGCCTCAGTCCAACAGCCAAGTCAGCTATGCACGTTGTCAAGGAAACTGAGGAAGCAATGCTTGCAGTTACAGTCACGTCCATTACTCAAGATTCACATGCAGAATTGGAGCTTCCAAGAACATTTGCCCTCACAGCAGAACAGTCAACGGTGGCCACTGTCTTAGGCACAACTGGTCTAGGAGAGGAAGAATTACAGAGATTGGAAAGGCTAGAGAGAGCTGGTGAAGACACTGCTTCCACGGAAAGTCCTGTACTGTTCACTTCTGTTCCGTTTTCTACTCCACTGCACAACCTGAGCTTGTCTCATCATGAACCTGCAAAAGAAGTATACAATAACATGGAGCACACGATTCCGTCTGTGCCTCACGATGCAGAAACTCTATCCTTGGAAACACGGATGTCTTCTTCATATGAAGAAGCTGATGGCTCGGGGGCAGCAGAGCAGAAGTTAGTCACCACTGACCAAATGATTGAGGATCTGACCGAGTCTGCCTTGGAGCAAAAGAAGGACCGTTCAGCAGTAACTCCATCCATCATTAGCATCAATGACTTGTATGAAGGACTGGTCTTTCCAATAACAGGTGAGAGCAAATGTACTTATTCATTATTGACCGTTGCTAGCAACAGATGTAAATACTGGGCCAAAGATCAGGCTCTGGCTAAAATATTGTATCCACTTCTGGACAACCTCTGTGGAAATAGAAGGGGTCACAGAAAGGGTTTGGCCTGTTATGATTTCATTCAGTAAGATTGGATGGAAAGGACTTTCTCTGTTGGAATTCTGTATCATTAAGATGAGGTTTGTTCTTCCTGAATTGTGGAAGGTACTGGCATGCACAGCCCTGCAAGTGTGGTGGAGGCTTTCGAGAAGGGCATTGATGACTCTTTGGATAGAAATGGCGTGCAGGGATATGGGGAAAAGACAGGAGATTGGCACTAGGGGGTATAATCAGTGCAGGCACAATGGGCTGAATGGCCTCGTTCTGCACTGTAACAATTCAGTGATTCTTTACAATGGGGATGGTTTGGAAAAGGAGTCGAACCCGATACAATTCAATATGTTGTTTTAGTTCAGTTGCAATATCACATTCAATTCTAATCACAACACATTAGAGAAGTCTAAAAAAATTGAAAGAACTGCAGATGCTGTAAATCAGAAACAGAAGCAGAAATTGCTGGAAAGGCTCAACAGGTCTGGCAGCATCTGTAGAGAGAAATCTGAATTAATGCTTTGGGTCAAGTGACCCTCAGAACTCTTTTTCTTCTGGCTTTAGGGAGGATGTTGAGGCTATGGAGAGAGTATAGAAGAGAATTACCTAGAGCTCTTGTGATACTGTAGTTGTGAGCCTTTCTGGGTCAGAAGGTCTGGATTCAAGTCTGGAGATGTTTAATGACATGCCCAAACAGGTTGATTCGAAAATGTCGAAGAGAATTACTAGATTAGCAGAAGGTTCCTCCAATTACCTTAATGCTGTGACGTTGGGCTAATGATGCCACTGCTATAGTATTTCCTGATTTACTCATAGGACAGATTAGGAGAGCAGGCAAAGAAGTGGCAGATGGAACAGAATGTGGGAAAGTGTGAAGTTATGCACTTTGGTAGGAAGAATAGGAGTGTAAACTACTTTCTAAATGTATCTGAAATCTGAAATTCAGAAATCTGAAGCACAAAGGGACTTGTTAGTCCTAGTTCAGGATTGTCCCAAGGTTAACATGCAAATTCAGTTGGCAATGAAGAAGGCAAGTGCAATGTTAGCATTCCTTTTGAAAGGGCTAGAATAAAAGAGCAAAGATGTGTTATTGAGGCTGTATAAGGCTCTGGTCAGAGCACATTTGGAATGTTGTGAGCAGTTTGGAGTCCCTTATCAAAGAAAGGATGTGCTGACATCCAGAGGAGGTCTACAAGAATGATCTCGGGGATGAACAGTTTGTCATGTGAGAAGTGGTTGAGTACTCTGGGTCTGTGCTTGATGGAGTTTAGAAAGATGAGGGGGGATCTGATTGAAATGTACAGAACAATGAGAGGCCTGGATAGAATGGATGTGGAGAAAATGTTTCTACTAGCGGGAGAGTCTAAGACCTGAGGGCACAGCCTCAGAGTGAAGGGATGATCCTTTAGAACTGAGCCGAGGAGGAATTTCTTCAGCCAGAGGGCGGTGAATCTGTGGAACTCATTGCCGCAGAAGGCTGTACGGGCAAGTCATTGAGAGTATTTAAGACAGAGATGGGTTCTTGATTAGTAAGGGGATCAAGAGTTACAGGAAGAAGGCAGGAGATGGGGTTTGGGAAATGCATCAGCCACAATCAAATGGCAGAACATATTAAATGGGGGCCAAAAGGCCGAATACTGCTCTTATACCATATGGTCTTATTTGGTTTCATGGCCTATGAGAACCCATTGAGATTTGAAAACAGTAATGGTATTGCCCCTTATGGTTCCCTCATTAAGTCCTTAAGAAATTGGAACAGGACTAGGCCATTCTGGCCCCTTGGACATGTTTCAATAGGATCATGGCTAATCTGACATTCCTCACGCTCACTTTCCTGCCCTTTCGCCATAACCCTTGATTCCCTGACTGATCAAAAATCTATCTGTCTCAGCCTTAAATATACATAAGGACTCTGCCCCCACAGCTCTCTGAGCTCCAAAGACTCCCAACCCTATGAGAGAAGAATTTTCTCCTCTGCTCAGTTTTAAATTGCCATCCCTTTATTGTGAGACTAACTTTCTGGTCCCGGACTGTATCATGAGGGGAAACATCCTCTCAACATTTACCCTGTCAAACCCCTTAAAAATCCTAGATGTTTCAATGAGATCACCTCTCATTCTTCTAAACTCCAGTGAGTAGAGTCCCAACCTGTTCAGCCTTTGCTCATATGACAATCCCTCCATACCGGGGATTATCCTAGTGAACCCCCTCATTGGTTATACGCCACTGACAGTACACAGAATGGTGCTGTCCTCTCGGAAACTCTCAAATCTTGGTCCGTAACTGTAGTCCCAAATCGCTGACAATTATCCCAAGATGAACTCTGGCATTATTTAAATTCATTAATCCATATCGCAATGGAAGAGGCCGTTCAGTCCATCATAACTGTGACATTTGAATTTAATACAAACGAGGGGTCAACACATTGGTTAGCACTGCTGCCTCACAGCGCCAGGGACCTGGGTTCAATTTCAGCCTCAGGCTACTGTCTGTGTGGTGTCTGCACATCACACCTCCAGGTGCTCCGGTTTCCTTCTGCCATCCAAAGATGTACAGGTTAGATGGATTAGTCATGGGAAATGCAGGCTTAGAGTGATGGGATGGGTCTGGGTGGTATGTTCTTTGAAGAGTTAGTGTGGACTCGATGGGCCAAATGGACTGCTTCCACACTGTAAGGATTCTAGAATTAAATGAATATACTCTAATCGTGACCCTGTGGTGATTCCTGTAAAGAAAACCTATCCAGTACATGAATATCCCTTTAGGGAAGGAAATCTGCTGTTCTTACTCGGTCTAGTCTACATGTGACTCCAGAACCACAGCAACGGGGCTGACTTTTACCTTGGCCCTGAAAAGACCCAGTAATCCATTCAGTTATGGGCAAATGGACAAAAAATACTGGCCTTGCAAGTAATGTCCAAATCCCATATGAGAATAGAGAAAAAGAAAACACAACATGGGTGTGTCCTTGTTATAAATGGATTTGATATTTATGGATTTGTGTATGTGTGAGATTGGCCATGGATGTGATTTTTCTCTCCCCATTCTCCCTACAGAGTGCACGGTACTTTTGGGCTGGTTAGGATAGCCAGGGGATTTCCAGTCCATCACTATCCGCGGTTTCATGTTATCCGTGGGATATCCAAACTTCATTCCTCACGGATAATGGGATTAGAGTATAAAAATGGGGAAGTGTTGCTGCAACTGTACAATGCGTTAGTGATACTGCACCTCGATTATTGCAATAGTTTTGGTCTTGAGGAGGGACATAATTGTATTGGAGGCAGCTCAGAGAAGATTTACTTGTTTGATTCCACAGATGAGGGGATTGTCTCATGAAGAGAGATTGAGCAGTTTAAGCTGATACTGTCTGGAGTTTAAAAGACTGAGGGGAGATGTAATTGAGGTATATAAGATACTAAAGGAGTTGGCAAAGTAGATGTAGGGAGGATGTTTCCCATTGTGGGCAATCTAGAACAAAAGGTCATAGTTTTAGGTCGAATTCACTACCCCAAAGTGTGGCGAATATCGGGACATTGAGTAAATTTACGGAAGAGCTGGACAGATTTTTAATTAGTAATTGGTTTAAGGGTTATGGAGAATGGACAGGATGTAGAGTACAGGTTGAGATGAGGTCAGCCATAATTGTATCAAAAGGCAGGGTAGACTCAAGGGGCCAGATTGGCACCTCCTGCTCCCAGTTTTTGTGTTCTAATTAGATATACACATTTAATATTAGTGGATATTAGTGCTATAGTAATTCTCAGCAAAGCTTAACCTCTCAGAATTTAACCTTCTCTGATAACCCTTCAAGATCTCATTGAATCATAGAATCCCTACAGTGTGGAAACAGGCCCTTCAGCCCAACAGGTCCACACCGACCCTCAGAGCATCCCACCCAGACCCATCCCCCTACCCTTGCATTTCCCACGTCTAACCCACCTAATCTACTCTATGGGCAATTTAGCACAGCCAATCCACCTAGTCTGAACATCTTTGGACTGTGGGAGGAAACTGGAGCACCCGATGGAAACCCGTGCAGACACGGGGGAGAGAATGTGCAAACTCCACACAGACAGTCGCCCGAGGCAGGAATCGAACCCGGGTCCCTGGCACTGTGAGGCAGCAGTGCTAACCACTGAGCCACCATGCCACCCTCTGCACCAATTCTGGCCTCTTACAGATTCTGGATTTTCACTGCTCCACTTCTGATGGCTGTGCCTTCAGCTGCTTGAACTCTCGCTCTGAAAACCCTCCTCTGCCCCCTTTCCTCCTTTAGACCCTCCTGAAGACCTGTGTCTATGACCAACCTTCCAGTTGCCTGTCCTAATATCTCTTCAGGCTGAATTCTTCCAGCGTTCTCTGTGTTTGTTTCTAATATCTCTTCACAAGTCTCAGTATTTCAGCTCGATAACACCCTTGTGAAGCATCTTGGGATGTCCTACGACAGCAAAAGTGCTATGTAAGTCCTTTAGGGAAGGAAACTGGTCTGGCCTACGTGTGACTTCAGACCCACAGCAATGTGGTTGACTCTCAACTGCCCTCTGGGCAATTAGGGATGGGCAACAAATGCTGGCCCAGCCAATGACACCCTCATCCCGTGAACGAATTAAAAAAAAGGCAGGCAGTTGTAGGTCTATGTCTTCAGCCTTTGCCAAGATTACTTGATTTAAAAAAAAAGCCTCAAATGCCTTCAACAAATTAATGTGCCAGAAATCGACTGCCATGCAATTCAAACAAGACACTGTGATTAATAGTGGTGAACCCTTACCAAGGTCAGTCAAAGAGAAATTCTCTGGGCAATCTTTCTAAGGGACTTTCATCCCTGAGTTTAGCCCGTCTGTCTATCAATGCAGGCCAGGATATTTAATGCCACTTTGTTGATGACCCTCAAGTCTGTTGTCCATTGAATGCTCACAGGTTCCTTATGAGACTTGCTGTCAAGCTGTGATTAATACAGGCAATTATAATGTAAATCAGAAGAGATAGCAGATACGGTGGGAACGAGACGAAAGACGTTAGCTTTTAATGCATTTATGAACCGTTACATAAATTTATGCTGCGGTCCTTGTTTCGACAACCTCAGTCTTTTTCCTGCTCCTCCGAACACAATCACGCCACAATTGGTTTAGTGTTTGCAGAGCAAGAATAAGTTAAAACGGTCTTATCGTAGATGAAAGAGGAATGTAATTATTTCAGTCTCTGACACCTTAATTTGCCATGAAGAAGGAGATGTCATAGGGACACCCACCTTGCGCATTGCAATGGAAAGCAGACAGTGCACCGTGAGCAGTGAAACCACACAGGAATACAATATTTCACACTGCCTTACTGCATCGGAGGAAAGGAGAGTAAATATTGCAGTAACCAGTGTGCTGTGGCATCAAATACAAAAGAGTAAAATTGACATTTTCAGAAACCCAAGGATGGAGTCTAGACATGTTATGACACACCTCTGAGCAGGTGGAGCTTGAACGCAGGCCTCCTGGCTCAGACGCAGGAACACTACCACTGCGTCACTAGAGCTCTCAAATGGGTGACTTTCTATACACGCCAGCATTTAAGTCCCTTAATTAATGGCCACTTAAAGGCTTCTACTTACCTCCTCCTCGGTCCCCTGCCTCTATTATGGACAAGAAAGATGGCTAGTTTCTCGATCTGCTTTCTGGCCTGGGGAGGGCTTATAATTGTTCCAAACTGGGGGCAATCATGGTGGGTAAAAGAGCTGGCCTCTGTGTAAACTATTTCCTGTCCTTGCCTCTGACCTCCCTTATTCCTTTCTTCCCATGAACATCAGAAGGTTAGGAAGTTTAGAAACCAGTTAAGAATGAACAGAAAAGGATAGAAATTGGGGTTTGAGAGAAAGCCAGCAAGGGGAGGCAATGGCCTAGTGCCATTATTGCTGGACTAGAGACCCTGGGGATCGAGTTCAAATCCCGCCACAGCAGATGGTGGAATTTGGATTCCATAAACATCTGGAATGAAGAGTCTAATGAAGACCATGAATCCATTGTCAATCGTTGGGAAAAACCCATCAAGTTCACTAATGTCCTTTAGGGAAGGAAACTGCCATCCTTACCTGGCTTCGCCTACGTGTGACTCCAGACCCACAGCAATGTTGTTGACTCTGAACTGCCCCCTGGGCAATTAGGGATGGGCAAAAAATGCTGGCCCAGCCAATGATGCCCTCATCCCGTGAATGAATTGAAAAAAACACACACATAGTAAAAGCTTCTCTGAGTACATAAAAAGGAAGGGACTAGCTAAAGTAAGCCTTGGACCCTTAGAGTGTGAAACTGGGGAATAAATAAAGGCAAAAAAAGCAGAGATTTTGAACAAATATTTGATATCATTCCTCATAGAGGATATCTGACAATCATAATAAATTGAGAAGCAAATGGAAGGAAGGAAAGTAAAACAATCAGGAGAAAAGGTGCTTGGAAAATCAATGGAGATGTGCAGGTTTGGTGGATTGGCCATGTTAAATTTGCCCCATTGTTTCCAGGAATATGCAGATTAGAAGTGAGGTGGATTAGTCACCATAATGGACAATTCTGATCGCCCTTCAATAAGATAGGATGTTGTTAAACCTAGAGACAGTGCAGAAAAGATTTACAAGGATATTGCCAGGACTGGAGGGTTTGAGTTATAGGGAGAAGCTGAATAGGCTGGGACTTTTTTGCCCTGGAGCATCGGAGGCTGAGGGGTGACCTTATAAAGGTTTACAAAATCATGAGGGGCATGGATAGGGTGAATAGCCAAGTTCTTTTTCCTAGCATGGCGGATTCCAAAACTAGGGGGTATAGATTTCAGGTGAGAGGGGAGAGTTTTAAAAAGGACCCGAGAGGTAACATTTTTGTGCAGAGGGTGGTGCGTTTAAGGAACAAGCTGCCGGATAAAGTGGTGGAGGCAGGTACAATTATTATATCTAAAAGGCATCTGGATGGGTAAATGAATAGGGAAGGGTTTAGAGGAATATGGGCTAAATGCTGGCAAATGGGACTAGGTCAGACTGAGATGTCTAGTTTGTGCAGATGAGTTGGATTGAAAAGTCTGTTTCCATGCTGTAAGACTTTATGACTGTATGATAAATGTGGCGTATGGGGTTTGGGTCAGGAGGTGGGTCTGGGTAGGATACCTTTCAGAGAGTCAGTGCAGTGCAGACTCAGTGAGCAGAATGGCCTCTATCTGCACTCGAGGGATTCTATGATTCCAACTAAAAGCTGACAAATCTCTGGGCCTGATACATCCTGAACATTATCTCAGTAGCTACCTCTTTTAGAAGATGAATTAGTTATAATTTTCCAAAATTCCATCAACTCTGTAATGGGCCTATCAAATTGGAAAATTGCAAGTATAACAACACTGTTTAAGAATGGAGGGAGATAAAAAACAAGAAAGCAGTTAGTCTAACATCAGTCATCGCTAGAAAGTACCAGTTATTATAGAAATAGCAACAGGGCATTTAGAAAATCCTAATACATTCAGACAGAGTCAATATGTTTTTGTGAACAGGAAATTTATTAGTTCTTTGAGGATGTAACAAATAGCATGAATAAAGGGGAACTCATAGATGCAGTGTATTTAGATTTCCAAAGGCAATTCAATGAAGTTGCCTCATTCAAAGTTACTGTATAAGATAAGAGCTCATTGTGCTGGGGTGATACATTAATATGGATAGAAGATTGACTAACTAAAAGGATACAGAGAGTTGAATTGAAAGGTAATTTTCAGGGCTGCAGGGATTAGTACTGGGCCTTAATTAGAAAAAAATCTATATTAATGACTTGGATGCAGGAGCAGACCAAGCTGTAGCCTAATTTGCTGAAGATGCAAAGATAGGTAGGAAAGCAAATTGTTAGAAAGACACAAGGAGTCTACAAATAAGGGCTATAGATAGGTTCAGTAACCGTGCAAAAAATAGCAGTCAGAATATGGTGTGAGATAATGGATGGTTGGCAGGAAGAATAGAAAAGTAGAGTATTACTTAAGTAGAGAGACATTGAGAATGCTACGGTACAGAGGAATCTGTGTGTCCTTGTACCTGAATCACAAAATGTTAGCGTACTGTGAACAAATAATTAGGAAGGCAAATTATTGTAAAGAGGATGGAGTATAGAATCCTTACAGTGTGGGGCAGGCCACTTGGTCCATCAAACCCACACCAACCCTCAGAAGAGCAGCTTACCCAGACTCACCTGTCCAATCCTATACCTGTAACCCTGCATTCCCCACGGCCAACCCACATAACCTGCACATCTTTGGAGTGTGGGAAGAAACAGGAGCACCTGGTGGAAACCAATGCAGACATGGAGAAAATGTGAAAACTCCACACAGACAGTCACCTGAGACTAGAATTGAACCTGGGCCCCTAGTGCTGTGAGGCAGTAGGGCTAACCACTGAGCCACCGTGCCACTGTCCCCACCCTGTATGTGAATTCTTTCTACAATTGTACGAGGACAGTGGTAACATGACACCTGGAGTACTGTGTACAGGTTTTGTCTCCTTACTTAAGGATGGATATATTTCCAGCAGAAGTTGTTCAGAGGCTCATTGGGATGATTCCTGGGATGCAGAGGCTGTGTTATAAGGAAAGGCAGGTTGGAGTTTTGAGGAATGAGAAATGATCTTATTAAAGCAGATAATATTCTGAGTGGCCTGATGAGAAGATGCTTTCAGGGACATCTATGACTGGGGGCCAAGTTTAAAAACAAGGGGAAGCAGTTTATAAATAGGTTTCTTCCATTTAGGATGGAGACGTGGAATAAATACTTCTCTTTCAGGGCCATGAGTGTTTGGAATTCTCTTCAAGCCTGAGTCAGACAGATTTGTGATAAAGAAGAGAGTCTAAGGGATGTGAGAGAACAGGCAGGGAAGGGGACTATAGTCACAGCCAGGTCCGACATGTTAGTACTGACTGGGAGAACAGGCACAAGGTCTCAGTGAGCTCCTCCTGCTCCTGTTTCTTCTGATTTTAAGAAGGACAAGTACAACATTTAAATGGGAACACCACTGTACCTGGTTTCACTTCTGAGTCAAACATTGTTAAGAATCGAAGGTTAAAATGCCGGTTAGACAGAGTCCAGTCATACATTTTTCCAGTCAGAGTAATATTGCTAGTTTGCACACCACACATTCTGACTACACTGATTCCCTGCTCTCCATATTTATGCACCAGGTTCCCACCCAATTGACCTTTAATTAATGTCCATTCCTTACCATCCTCTAGTTCCATTTAGTCTCAGGTATCCCTGACAGACTCTAATATGTTGCTGTTCCATCATTATCGTATCAAAATCAGGGATTCCCTCCAAAGCAACATAAGAACAGGAATTGGCCATTCAACCCATCAAGCCTGTTCTGCCATTCAATTGGGATCATGACTGATCTGTGGCCTAACACTATATACCTGCCTTTGGCCCATATCCCTTAATATCTTTGCTGAAAAAAAATGTATCTATCTCAGATTTGAATTTAATGATTGATCTAGCGTCAATAAGCAGTCCCAATCTTTGTATGTAGAAGTGCTTCCTAACATCTCTTCTGAATGGTCTGAGCATAATTCTCAGATTATGCTCCCTAGTTCTAGAATCCCCAACCAGTGGAAATAGTTTGCCTTTATATACCCTGTCTTTTCTTGTTTTCCTCCCTCACATTGTGTTATCTTCATCAAAAGGACTATAATGATTCAAGGAGGAGGCTCATAATTCCTTGTCAAAGGTATTTAGAAAAGGGCAATAAGTGGAGGCTTGGTGAGATACCAGTGTGTCATGAGTGGATAAGTAAAAACATGAGAAGATTAGGAGTTGAGGGGGTTCTGTATCGAGATTCTGGAAATGAATTAGTGAAAATAGACAATACAGTGAGGTTTGGCAAAAAGCGAATATGGATCCAGAGGAGGAACATATAGGAGAAGGTTTCTGGAACTTGGATAGACTGAGAGCAGAAACTGTAGCTGAGCATTAGCCAGGTTTTATCAATTCTGATGGTGCCTTTTGAAATAATTCCACAGAGGCCGGTAGCGTATCACCAAGCCACCCTTTGTTTACACATGGAGAGTCCTTGACACTGATCCAGCTCCCTCAGAGCCAACTGTCAGAGTGAACAGAATCTCTGACACTCCTGCTTATATCTTGTCAGCCAGGGCTCCCTGATTGGACCAGATTAACAGACCCAATCAGGGAGCTCCAACCTGGCTGACCTCATTACAATCACTACACCTTTCACAACCTCAGCCAATGAAGTCCATTTTGATGTGTGGCCACTGTGGTAATTCAGGAAACACTAACTAATTTGTGCACAGCAAAATCCCCAAAACAGCAATGTGTAATTATGCGCAAACACATCATTTGTGTTTAGATGTTGAGAGATAAGTGTAGGCTAGGACAGCAGGGAGATCCTTCTTACTCCTCTTTGTATAGTGCCTTTTGGTGCTTTTATATCAATCTAAGAGGTGTTTGATTTTGAGTTTCATCTGAAAGATATCAGCTCCCGCATTGCAGCTCTCTCTAGGTAGCACTGGAAGTGTCAGCTTTGATTACATGAGCCTGTTTCTGGAGTGTGCATTCCCAGTCTTCATGAATGAGAGGTGACAGTGCTCCTCAGCACTCATCCAAAGTGGACATTTGCCCAGACAAGATTAATTGTAACGGAGAGAGAGAGATTAGAAAGGGGTCTGGGAGACAGATTGCTTTTCAGACAACAAACTATCTTTGTGTTCCCTGACTAGAGAACGTGAGAGTCAGGAGCAATGAGATCCTCCCTCAGCAAGGCAACGTTCAGCTCATTGTAACTGCGCAAACACCGAGTGCCAGTATGTAAAATAGTGCGAGTGTAGGGATGGGGGAGGAGAAGGCTGGGAGCTGGGGTGGGGGTGTAGATTCCATTCGCCTTTTGCTGCCAAACCTCCCCTTAATGAGCAGAAATAAATGTGAACAGTGAGGAGAATGTGGTACCATTCAGAGTGCCACCTCTCCTTCACAATCTTTTGAGGTGTCCCTTCTCTCTGTGGGATTCATGGCATGTTGATGACTCATTAACCAGATGAGTGCCACTGCAGCAACTGCAAATATTTAGCACCTTGTAAAACAATGCAAAATAGAATGCAAACTTTCACGGGGAAAACAATCGTTGAAACACTGCCTTTTCGTGCCATTATTTATCATTTTGTATTCTTTATGAATGGAACGGCAAAGGTTTATTAAAGATAGAGTAAGTGAGTTTTATGGAAACCTTTTATAATGGCTGCTGGGGCTTGTTAAACATGGAACTCAGGCAGAAATATACTCTTTGGACAAGCTCAGCGAGATTGATTAAACAAACAGCAGTTCTACAGTGTAACATTACACATCTGCTCCTGCAGCCCTTGTGTGTACATGCTGTAATCACTGTGAAATTTTGTAGGCATGCCGCTCAGCTCATTAAGTCCTTTGAGCACTCTCTGATGGTTTAGTTTGGGTGAAGGAAGGTTGGAGCTGGTGCCAGAAGATCCCAGTTACAATGCTTGTGTTGTTCTGTGTCAGTTGATCACACACATCATTGAGCAGTTAGATTGAGACAATTTAACCATAGTACCCTGGGCTATGAAGGGAAATTCAGTCTACGTCTCCACATCTGATTAATTTCCCTATCCGTAAAGTGCCTTTCTGGGGCTAGATACAGGACATTTTCCGAAACTATAAATTAAAGGTAGACAGAGGATATCAACTAATATTAGTTTTTTTACTCAGCTTGCATTTGTCCCCATCCCATAATTTGACTAACTGTTGCACATAACAAAGGTTTCTCCTTTCATTCTCCAAAAAAAGGAGAATTCTGAGGGGCAATCTTGATTTGATGTCAGCTGGGACTCAGGGTTGCGCTCAATGGGTTCAGGCTCTGCTGCACAACCTCAAGCAACTACTCTTGGCTAACACTCCCTGTGCCATGCAGTCCTGAGCGAGTGCTGCGCTGCCAGAGATTCCATCTTTAAACGAGGTGGCCATGAAAAGTCTCAATGCATGATTTTGAAGAAGACTATGGATGGGCTGGCCAATATTTATCAAAAGCTAGGTCAAAGAGGAAGATTCCAAAAGTGTCAAAAATCAAGAGGAGGGAGTCAGCTCAATGGTGGGAGCAAATTACTGCAGATGCTGGAATCTATGCTGGAAACAAAATAATGCCAGAAATCACAGCAGGTCAGGCAGCATTTATGGAGAGAGAGCAAGCTAACAATTTGAGTCCAGATAACTCTTCATCAGAGGGTGTTGGCTCAGCCAGCTGAACGGTGGAATGAAGAATAAACATGAGGCCAGAACACGTGTAAGATTGGAGGCCAAGGAGGGATGGGAACATAAAGATGAGAATTTAAAATCACTGGACAAGGATTTAGATCATGCCTCACTGTCAGTCTCCACCAGTAACTAAAATACCTCCTTTTTTAAATTCATTTGTGGGACATGAATATTGCTGATTGGATTCAGTGTTTATTTCCCATCCCTTGTTAAACTTGAGAAGGTGGTGGTGAGCTGCCTTCTTGAACCGCTGCAGTTAGACCCACAGTGCCCTTAGGGAGGGAATCCCAGGATTTTTACCCAGTGACACTGAAGGCAAGAGCAAAATATTTCTAAGTCAGGATGGTGAGTGGCTTGGAGGGGAAATTACAGGTGCTGGTTCCCATGTATCTGCTGCCCTTGTCCTTCTAGATGGAAGTGTTCATGGATTTGGAAGGTGCTGTCTAAAGATCTTTGGTGAATTTCTGAAGTGCATCTTGTAGATGGTACACACTGCTGCTACTGAGCGTCAGTGGTGGAGGGAGTGGATGCTTGTGGATGTGGTGCCAATCAAGCAGGCTGTTTTATCCTGGATGTTGTCAAGTTTCTTGACTGTTATTGGAGCTTCACTCCAAGCAAGTGGGAAGTATTCAGTCACATTTCTGACTTGTACTTTGTAGATGGTGGACAGGCTTTGGGGAGTCAGGAGATGAGTTACTCACTGCAGGATTCCTAGCCTCTGACCTGCTCTTGTAGCCACTGTGTTTATGTGGCAAGTCCAGTTGAGTTTCTGGTTAATGGTAACCCCCAGGATGTTGATTGTGGGGGATTCATTAATGGTAACATTATTGAATATCAAGGGACAGTGGTTAGGTTGTCTCTTATTGGAGACTGTCACTGTCTGGCTTTTGTGTGGTCCAAATGTTACTTGCCACTTGTGAGTCCAAGCCTGGATATTGTCCAGATCTTGTTCCATTAGAACATGGACTGCAACAGTATCTGAGGAGTTGCAAATGGTGCTGAACATTACCCTGAGGAACTCCTGCAGAGATGTCCTGGAGCTGAGATGATTGACCTCCATCAACAACCACAACCATCCTCCAATGTGCCTGTTATGACTGCAATCAGTGGAAAGTTTGCCCCTGATAGCCATTGATTCTAGTTTTGCTAGGGTTCTTTAATGCCACATTTGGTCAAATACAGCCTTGATGTCAAAGGCTGTCATTCTCACCTCGCCTCTGGAATTCAGCTCTTTTGTCCATGTTTGAACCAAGGCTGTAATGAGATCAGGAGCTGAGTGGCCCTGGCAGAACTTAAACTGGGCGTCACTGAGCAGGTTATTGCTGAGCAGGTGCTGCTTGATAGCACTGTTACTGACACCTTCCATCACTTTAATGATGTTTGATAGTAGACTGTTGGACAGTAATTGGCCAGGTTGGATTTGACCTTATTTTTGTACAGAACATACCTGGGCAGTTTTCCACATTCCCGGGTAGATACCAGTGTTGTAACTGTACTGGAACAGCTTGGTTAGGGGAGCAGCAAGTTCTGGAAAACAAATCTTAAGTTGCAGGAATGTTGTCAAGACCCATAGTCTTTGTAGTATCCAGTGTCTCCAACTGTTTCTTGATATCATGTGGAGTGAATCAAATTGGCTGAAGACTGGTATCTGTAATGCTCGGGACCACTGGAGGAGGCCGAGATGGATCATCCACTTGGGACTTCTGGCTGAAAATTGCTGCGAATGCTTCAGCCTTATCTTTTGCACTGATGTGCTGGGCTCTTCCATCATTGAGGATGGGGGCATTTGTGGAGCCTCCTCCTCCAGTGAGTTGTTTAATTGTCCACCACCATTCACGACTGGATGTGGCAGGACTGCAGAGCTTTGATCTGATCCATTAGTTGTGGATCGCTTAGCTCTGTCTATCACTTGCTGCTTTCACTGTTTGGGTGCAAGTAGTCCTGTTTGGTGGCTTCACCAGGTTGGTACCTCATCTTCAGGTATGCCTGGTGCTGCTCCCAGCATGCCCTCCTGCACTCTCCATTGAACCAGGGTTGATCCCTGGCTTGATGGTAATGGTTGAGGGGGGGATATGCTGGGCCATGAGGTTACAGATTGTGCTGGAGTACAATTCTGCTGCTGTGGATGGCTCACAGCATCTCATGGATGCCCAGCCTTGAGTTGCAACGTCTGTTTGAAGTCCATCCCATTTCGCACAGTGATAGTGCCACACAACACGATGGAGGTTGTTCTCAATGTGAAGGCGGGACTTTGTCTCCACAAGGACTGTGCGATACTGTCATGGACAGATACATCTGCAGCTGGCAGATTGGTAAGGATGAGGTCGAGTATGATTTTCCTTCACTACCTGCTACCAGTGCAGCAGCTATGTCCTTTAGGACCCGACCAGCTCGATCAGTAGTCCTGCTGCCGAGCCACTCTTGGTGGTGGGCTTTGAAATCCCCCACCCAAAGTACATTTTGCAACCTTGCCATCCTCAGTGCTTCCTCCAAGTGTTGTTCAACCTAGAGGGGCACTGATTCATCACCAGAGTGGGAACGGTGGGTGTGGAGTCACATGTAGGCTAGACCAGGTAAGGAAGGCAGATTTCCTTCCCTCAAGGACATCAGTGAACCACATTAGTTTTTCTCCCCCGAAATGGTTACATGGCCATCATTAGACTCTTAATTCCAGATTTTATTTGAAGTCAAAATCCATTGTCTGCCAAGGTGGGTTTTGAACCTATGTCCCCAGAACATTAGCCTGGAGTTCCAGATTACCAGCCCCAGTGACACTATCTCAATGTTACCATCCTCCACTAAGCTGTTTGAAGTTCTTTGCTAAAAGACGGGACTTCAGTCATGAGAATGGCGAGAATGTGGAACTTATTGCTGCTTGAAATGGTTGAGGCATTGACGGATTTAAGGTGAGTCATGTTGCCTATGCCAGGGGCAGTAGGGTTGAAAGTGAGAAGAATTCATGTTAGAAGATACTTGTGTGTTGTATAAACACTAACATGAATCTGAGTGGCCAGTTTCTTTGCTGGATGCCCTCTGACATTCTTTGTAACCAAGAATTTAACAGGAGATTAATGTTCAAAGAGTGAATAGAATAACGCACTAACTGTAGGTGTTTGACCATCATACTTATCATTTAAATGAAAGACCATCTTCATTCAGTCACGTGTTGAATGCTCCTCAGGTCACAAGTTATTATTTGTAGAAGCAAAGCTGTAACTCACTGTCACCCTGTGAAATGCCTTAACTTTATGGGAAAGTTGTGACCTTAATATCGGTGAGATGACCAGGGATTCATAATAGGGAACATTAAGACCTGCAGGTTATTGTAGGAAAGACAATTGTTCCAACCCTTCAGGGACTGCAAATCTCCTCCCCAAGATAAGGAGAGAATCAAATGTCTGGATTTATCAACTGGTATTAGACTGCCAGAGGTTTGCTGAAAATTAATGACAAAGAACCAGCCTGAAATCGCATTACTCTGAGAAACAGCATTCTGCTTCACTTCCACCAATTCGTGGCCAATTCACATCTCCGATTCACTGAACCTTGGCATGAGGAAGGGATGGCGCTGATCGTGTTTTCGAGTGTTGTAATTGAGGGGAGGGGTGCAAGGAGGGAATGAGAGTTCAGGGGTAAGGGGAATTTGGTTGGGGTGGGGTTAGGGACCTATTGGAGAACTGGTGAAAAGGGGAGGTAATGGCCTAATGGTATTATAACTGGACTATTAACCCAGACTCAAGGCAGCGCTTTCCTTTCCTAAAGGACATTAGTAACCAGACACGTTCTTCCTGACAATTGACAACAGTTTCATGATCATCACTAGACTCTTAACTCTAGGTCTTTTTTAAAAATTAAATTTAAACCCCACCATTTGTCATGGCAGGATTTGAACCCATGTTCACCACAACATAGCCTGGGTATGTGGATTAATACATTTGTAATAATACCATGAGGCGTTTGCCTGCCCACAGCTAGAAAACAGGGCTCAGATTCCCGAGAACAGACTCAGGGAAGGCAGGAGCTCCAACTACATCTTTTTCATCATGATTTCCTTTTAAGGTTTATGGGATAAGGTTTAGAGTGTAGACACCATCAGACTGAGGAAAATGAGAGGGAGAGAAAGTGGTCTGGTAATATCTGGCTGATGGTTGTTGAGAGGAGACTGAATGAAATGAGGCCATTGCAAAATTTTGGAAATGAATGAGTAGGGACAGGAAATAGAACAGAATCTTAGCTTTAAATCACAATTACATGTCATATATTTGAACGTGGATCCTTCTATTATTAACACCTATTGACACCTATTAACACCTTAGAGAGGGCAGGGAAGAGATTTGTGAGAATATGACAGACATTAGTTATGAGGGAAGACGAGAGATTGTTCACAAAGATTGCATATGGCTATGGATAATTTATTAGCTTAGATAGAGGATTGGCTAACCAACAGAAAGCAGAGAGTCAGGACAATTGGGTCTTTTTCAGGATGGCAAGATGTAACTAGTTGGGTGTCAAGGGTTCAGTCCTCAGGCCCCAATAACTTACAATATATACTAATGGCCTTTTTTTAAATTCACTCATGGGATGTGGGCATCACTGGTCAGGCCAGCATTTATTGCCTGTTCCTAGTTGCCCTTGAGAAAGTGGTGGTGAGCTGTTTGCTTGAACCACTGCAGTCCATGTGCTTTAGGGTGACCCACAATGTGATTAGGGAGGGAATTCCAGGATTTTGACCCAGCAATAGTGAAGGAACAGCGATATATTTCCAAGTCAGGATGGCGAGTGGCTTGGAGGGGAACTTTCATGTGGTGGTGTTCCCATGCATCTGCTGCCCTTGTCCTATTAGATGGAAATGTCGTGGGTTTGGAAGGTACTGTCTAAGGATCTTTGGAGAATTTCTGCAATGCATCTTGTAGCTGGTACACACTGCTGCTACTGAGCATCGGTGGTAGAGGGAGTGGACTCTTGAAGATGTGGTGCCAATCAAGTGGCTTTGTCATGGATGGTGTCAAGCATCTTGAGTGTTGTTGGAGCCGCCCCCATCCAGGCAAGTGGGGAGTATTCCATCACACTCCTGACTTGTGCCTGTAGATGGTGGACAGGCTTTGGAGAGTCAGGAGGTGAGTTACTTGCTGCAGTATTCTTAGCTTCTGACCTGCTCTTGTAGCCACAGTGTTCATGTGCAAAGTCAAGTTGAGTTTCTGGTCGATGGTAACCCCCAAGGATGGGAATTAGAAGTTCTACAGCCAAATTTGCAGATGACACTAAAATAGTTGGGAAAGTAAGTTACAATAAAGAACTAAGAAACTTACAAATGGATATGGATAGGATAGTTGAATGGACCAAAATTCGGCAGATGTATTTTAACATGGATAGGTGTGAGGATATCCATTTTGGTTGGAGGAAAAGAAAGGCAAATTATTATCTAAGTAGAGAGAAAGTTCATAGTGCTTCAGTGAGACGGATCTGGATAACCTTGTGCATGAATCACAAAAAAACTCATGGGTAGGTACAGCAAGTAATAAGGAAGGTAAATGGAATTTTGTCATTTAGAGTCAGAGATTCACGGAGTTGTACAGCTCGGAAACAAACCCTGCATCCTCGCATCCTAAATTAATTTAGTCCCATTTGCCAGCATTTCATCCATGTACCCATCCAGTCACCTTTTAAATATTGTAATCATATGAGTCTCTACCACTTCCTCTGGCAGCTCATTCCATACATGTACCACCTGCTGTGTGAAAAAGTTGCCCCTTAGATCCCTTTTTAATATTTCCTCCCTCACCTTAAACCTATGCCCTCAAGTGTGCTAAACGCGTTCTTCATTATCCTGTCTACCTGCAACTCTACTTACGAGGAACTAGGAGCCTGCTCTCCCCAGGGCCCTACCATTAAGTGATCTGCTCTACCAAAAAGTAACACCTCACATTTATGTGGATTGAACTCCATCTGCCACCCCTCGGCCCATCTGATCAAGTCCAGTTGTACTCTGAGGTAACTTTTTATTTATTGCTAAAGGAATACAATATAAAAATGGGAAGTGTAGCTCCAACTGTGAGATTGCACCTGGTGTATTGTGAACAGTTTTGGTCCCCTTACTTGAGGAGGGATGAAGTTGCATTGGAGACAGTTTGGAGGGGGTTCACTCAATTGATTTCAGAGATGTGGAGTTTGTCTAATGAAGAGAGATTGAGCAGTTTAGGCCTATACTGTCTGGAGTTTAGAAGAATGAGAGGAGATCTAATTGAGGTAGATAAGGTGCTAAAGAGGATTGACAAAGTAGATGTAAAGTGGATGTTTCCTCATGTGGGGGCAATGGAGAATGAGAAGTCATAGTTTTAGGATAAGGGGCGGCAGATTTAAAACAGAAATGATGAAGAATAACATCTCACAAAGAGTATTGAATCTGTGAAATTCACTACTGGGACAGTGAATGAATCTAAGGAGAAGATAAACAGGTTTTTAATGAGTTACGGATTGAAGGGTTATGGAGAGCGGGCAGGAAAGTGAAGTTGAGGCTGGGTCCTGTTGAAGGGCCCCGACCCAAATGTCAATTTTCCTGGTCTTCTGAAGCTACCTGATCTGCTGTGTTCCTCCAGCTCCACACTTTACCAAAACTAAGATGAGATCAGCCATGATGGCATTAAATGGTGGAACAGGCTCGAGGGGCTGATTGGCCTTGTTCTGCTCCTAATTCTTAAGTTCTTATGGTCTAATGGTAACCATTATCACTTGGTGTAAAAACCCACCTACTTCACTTATATCTTTTAGGGAAGGAGATCTGTCGTCCTTACCTGGACTGGCCTACATGTGACTCCAGACTTACAGCAATGTGGTTGACTCCTATCTTTCTTCCTGCCTGTTAGGGATGGGCAATAAATACTAAAAGCCCAGAACACCCACTACAAAATAAAAAATCCTTTGAGCCTGCCCAGTATTCAGTGTGATTGTGATAGATGAAGCTTCAATACAATGTTCCTGCCCACTGCCCAAATCCCCTGGGAGACAAAGTGTCTGTCTATCCCAGGCATATATATTCAATAATGGAACATAAATAACCCTTCAATGATTCACAAACTCCTGAGTGAAGAACTTCCTCCTCATCTCAGGCCTAAATGATCATCTTTTATCCTGAGTCTGTGTCCCATGTTCTAGATTCTCCAGTCAGGAGTAGACAAGGTATCTACCCCATTGCACTTTTCAATGAAATCACCTCTTATTTGAAGGAAACTGATGGCAGAAGATAAAAAAGCTTAAACACACATACCAACAGATTCAAGAACAGCTTCTTCCTCGCTGTTATTAGGCTTCTGAATTGACCTGTCAAATTTTAAATTTAATGTTGGTTTCACTCTTTGTGCATCCTCTCTGTGGCTGTAACATTGTATTCCTCATTTTGTTCTTTTACCCTAATTCACTTTGCATGGTATGATCTGCCTGTACTGCACGCAAAATAAAACTTTTCACTGTACCTAGGTACATATGACAATTATAAATCAACTCAAATCAGTAAAGTCACCAAGATCAAGAGGGCTGGTCTCTCATTAGAGAGAGAGGCGACCAGTTGTGAGCTTAACCTGAGGGTCACCATGCCTCAGGTGAGGGGAGAGGTTGAGAAGGAGAGACCTTGGTGGAACTTTAGCTGGTGCAGGAACTGAACCCACGTTGCTGGCAGCACTCTGCATCGTAAACCAGTCATCCAAGCCAACAGCCTCCTGGCAGTGATGTAGTGATGATGTGACTGTGTTAGTAATCCAGCCTAATATTTGAGGGACACAAGTTTGAATCCCATTGTGACAGATGGTGAAATTTGAATTCAGTAAAAACCTGGAAATAAAGAATAAGCTAATCTAATCGTGAACATTATAAACCACTATCAATTATCATTAAAAAGCTTCGACTTAAAGCAAAATGCTGCAGATTTTAGAAACCTTAAACGCAAAGAATGCTGAAGAAGCTCAGCATCTGTGGAGAGAGAAACAGTTAATGTGACAGGTCCACTGACTCTTCTTCTGAGTGTTCTGAACGAGTCATATCGATCTAACACCAACTCTGTTTCTCGCTGCTAGGATCTGCTGAGTTTCTCCAGCATTCTCTGTGTTTGTTTCATTAGAATCACATCTGGTTCACTAGTGTCCTTTAGGGAAAGCAATCAGCCAGCATTACCTGGTCTGGCCCACATGTGACTCCAGACTCACAGTAATATGATTGACTCTTAACTGTCCTCTGGGCAATTAGGTAATAAATGCTGACCCAGCCAGCGATAACTACATCCCTTGGATGAATAAAAAAAATCTTCCAGTTACCAGACAACTCAATGTACTCAGCCTTGCCTCATGGGAAAGCCCTATATTTCCAAATTTGAAACGAATAGACTAAGTCTTTGGCCAGTCAAGTTCTTTTGTTGAGTTCCTCTTTATTTTTCCAGTTCTGCTGACTCCTCAGGGTTGAGCTGTAACGTGGTGTGTGGTATGGAGATTGGCATCCTGTGTGAACCCATTGCAGCCAAAATAGCAAGATGTCATGAAAATCTTTTCACTTTCCAGTTGTTACCAGTTTGTTGCCAGCGAGACAGATGGCTTCATAACAGAACTGTTTCCAACTAATAAGATGTGACTAATTGTTTGAAAATTAAATGCAGATGGCCCTACTTGAGATAGCTCTGTAGGTTTCCTTAATTATAAATTACCTCTCTGCACACTTATCTCTTTTCTGAAAGAAGATGCCAACACATCATTTTCTAGATTTGAAAAGGATCTTTGCTTATTGATGCATTTGCAACTAGCAACATGTAAGGCAAGGCTAAGCGAATCTGCATCGGAGTTCAGACAAAAAGGTGGATTTCCTGCTTGCCTGATGCCCTACTGAATGTTGAAGGATCCTCACCACTTCCAACAAACCAGCAATCCATTACTGCTGTTTTTTCGAAGTTCTAACTAGGCCTCATGAAGGGCTTGGCCATAGATTTGTTGAATGGGAAATGACAAACCTACTTGACTTCTCTCCAGAGCCAGTATAGGCATGATGGCTGAGTGGACGTCCTGCAGTGCTACCTGACTCTATGAATCAGAAACAAAAGATAAACAACTCCTTTTATTGTCAGAGATAGTAAGAACTGCCGATGCTGGAGTCAGAGATAACACAGTGTGGAGCTGGAGGAACACAGCAGGCCAGGCAGCATCAGAGGAGCAGGAAAGCTGACATTTTGGGTTGGGTATTTCTGAAGAAGGGTCCCGACCCGAAACGTCAGCTTTCCTGCTCCTCTGATGCTGCCTGGCCTGCTGTGTTCCTCCAGCTCCACACTGTGTTATCTCCTTTTATTGTCAGTTGTCATCCACATGCTGGCCCTTCCAACTGCCCCTTCTAATTGCTTCAATTCCCTGCCTTTGGCTTTCAGGCACCTTTTTCCTTCAGGGAGAATTCAGATGAAAGATCAAATGAAAGGATGGAGACTGTTGGCCATATTCTATCTCTGTGGCTGCTTGTTTGCCTGTCGTGGAAATTCTCTTTTGGAGCTTTAATAGACTGTTAGTAACATACGATTCTGATGGGGCTGTAGGATTCCTACATTGTATAGTGATGGAATGAGGGCTGTGTGTTTTGTCCTTAAAATGGAGATTTATAGGTAGCCAGTGGCCCCATTTGTTACCCTGAGCTTGGGGAGGGGGACTATCAGTTAGCTCAGTTGGCTGGATAGCTGGTTTGCGAAGTAGCGTAATGCCAACAATATTACTCATTTCCCACACCAGCTGAGGTTACCATAAAGAACTCTCCTTCTCAACCTCTCCCCTTGCCTCAGGCATGGTGACCCTCGGGTTAATCTACAGTTGTCCCTCGCTAATGAGACAGCAGCCCTAAGGTCTGGTAGGACTATGACAACTTTACCCTCCCTGTGAGTTAGCAGGTGTGGCTAAGTGAGTGCCACTCTTACCCTCTGAGTCAGAGAACTGTTGGCTCACGGTCCACTCCTGGGCCTTGGATATGTGCTCCTGGCTATTGCTCCTAATGCAGTACAGGGGGTGTCTTACCGAGACCTCCTAGAGGTGAAGCTAGGAAGATTCCTTGGTTGATACTCCAGCAAGAGTAGTTGTGTCATTGGTGTGGAATTGCTCAGCAGGTCACCCGAAACATTGAATCAGAGATAGTAGGAACTGCAGATGCTGGAGAATCCGAGACAACAAGGTGTAGAGCTGGATGAACACAGCAGGCCAAGCAGCATCATAGGAGCAGAAAGGCTGACGTTTCGGGCCTAGACCCTTCTTCAGAAATGGGGGAGGGGAAGGGGGTTCTGAAATAAATAGGGAGAGAGGGGGAGGCGGATAGAAGATGGATAGAGGAGAAGATAGGTGGAGAGGAAACAGACAGGTCAAAGAAGCGGGAATGGAGCCAGTAAAGGTGAGTGCAGGTGGGGAGTTAGGGAGGGGATAGGTCAGTCCAGGGAGGATGGACGGGTCAAGGGGGCGGGATGAGGTTAGTAGGTAGGAGATGGGGGTGCGGCTTCAGGAACAGCAACTCATATTCCGCTTGGGAACCCTGCAGCCCAATGGTATCAATGTGGATTTCACAAGCTTCAAAATCTCCCCTCCCCCTACTGCATCCCAAAACCAGCCCAGCTCGTCCCCGCCTCCCTAACCTGTTCTTCCTCCCACCTATCCCCTCCTCCCACCTCAAGCCGCACCCCCATCTCCTACCTACTAACCTCATCCCGCCCCCTTGACCTGGCCATCCTCCCTGGACTGACCTATCCCCTCCCTAACTCCCCACCTACACTCACCTTTACTGGCTCCATCCCTGCCTCTTCGACCTGTCTGTTTCCTCTCCACCTATCTTCTCCTCTATCCATCTTCTTTCCGCCTCCCCCTCTCTCCCTATTTATTTCAGAACCCCCTTCCCCTCCCTCATTTCTGATGAAGGGCCTAGGCCCGAAACGTCAGCCTTTCTGCTCCTATGATACTGCTTGGCCTGCTGTGTTCATCCAGCTTTGCACCTTGTTGTCTCACCTGAAACATTGACTTGGTTTCGGGAAGGTTAGAATGCAGGAGGTGAGGATTGTACAAAAACACTACAGAGGGAAAAAGTCAGGTTAAATGAATAGGTCAAAGCTTGGCAAATGGGCTATAATGTGGGAAAATGCGAGGTGATGACTTTGGCAGGAGGAATATTATTCAAATATTGAGTATTGTATTAATGGGGGAAGACTGCAGAGGAATTTTGGGGCCCCTGTTTGTAAATCATAAGAAATGAGCACACAAGTTCAGCAGGAAATAGGGAATGCAAATAGAATAAAATGTTGGCCTTTATTTTAAAGGTAATCAATCATAGATATAAGGAGGTTTTGCTAAAACTATATAGGCCACTAGAAAGACCACAGCTGGAATTCTGGAGCTTCGGAGAAAGCCGAGAGAAGGTCCACAATATTGATCCTGGGTATGAAGGGGGTGTCTTATGAGAAGAGTTGAGTGGGTTGGGCCTGTATGTATTGGGCTTTAGACGAATGACCTTACTGAAACATACAGGATTCTTAGCGGGTTTGTTAGGGTGAATGTGGAAAGGTGTTTTCCCTTGTGGGAGAGTCTAGGGCATACTCTCAGAGTAAGGGGTCATCCATTTAAGACAGAGATGAGGAGGAATTTCTTCTCTCTGTGGGTAGTGAACCTGTGGAATTCTTTACCGTTGAGGGCTGTAGAGGCTGGGTCATTAAGAAACTTCAAGGCTGAGATAGACGCAAGGGGATCGAGTGTTATGGGGAAAAGGCAGGAAAATGGAATTGAGGATGATCAGATCAGCCATGACCTCATTGAATTGCAGAGCAGACTCGATGGGCTGAATGGCCTACTTCTGTTCCTACGCCATATATTTTCTGACCATGAATGCTGTTGACAAGCTGAACATTTTCTATTTTGGATCTCCAGCATTTGCGGTGTATTTTCCTTTTGTATTAGAGTGAACTCTAGTGTCCCTGTTACATTTATCCCTCAAATGGGGAGGTGGCAGCATGGTAATAATATCTCTGGACTAGTAATCTAGAACACCAGGCTAACGTTCTCAGGACTTAGACTCAGATTTCATCGTGGCAGATAGTGAAATTTAAATTCAAGAATAGGTCTGGAATAATACTCGAGAACATTGGTGCCTCCACTAAGCTGAGAGAAGATGCAACCATGTAATCATTGTCAGTTATCATTAAAAACCCACCTGACTCATGAATGATCCCTAGGGAAGGAAATATGTCATCTTTAGCCAGTCTGGCTGATGTGGAACACCAACCAACAGCAATGTGATAGTTTCTTAATTGCTCTCTGGGCAATTATGGATGGGCAATAAATTCTGGGGCCTATCCAGCTACAATCTAACCCATGAACAACTTAAAAGAAAACCCATCGTAAAACAGATTAAGTTATTTAATGCATTGCTGGTTGTGAAAGTCCAAAACTAGAGGGCAGAAGTTTAAGGTGAGAGGAAACATTTGAAAGTTCCAGACTAGAACTGTTTGGTTAAAACCCTGAAGTGATTACTTGAAACTGAGAAAATCGAAACTCAGTTGTTTGTAAATTGGGTGAAGAGGCTGTCAGATTCTCAAGACTAGAAAATGAAGGTCCAGCCAGGTCAAACCTATAGATGTGGGACCTTGCTGTGAATGTAATGGCCTCTTTTACGACAGTGAGTGCAGTTCAAATATCTTTCAAAGGCTGTGAAGTGCTTTAGGATGTCCAGTGGTCATGAAAGGTGCTGGATAAACTCAGCTTCTCCCTTCCTTTCTAAAAGGTCATTTCTAGCAGTTGTTCTTGGACCAGTGCCAATTCAGTTGACTTCAGCAGAGGCTGCTGCTGGAATTACTCTCCATGTCCTTGAGATATGGACAGGAGGATCAGCCAGTGTGCTCACTCCTTGTGGATGGGTGACAAGGGGACAAGGGTTACATCACATGGAATCCATTGGGAATGAGTATGCATCAATAACTGGAGAGGATGGGCCAGAGTTGTAGGCAAAGAGTCATAGATTGATGAAGATGTATAGCACAGAAATAGACTCTTCAGCTCAACTCGTCCCAAATTAATCTCGTCCCATTTGCCAGCATATGGCCCATATCCCTCTAAACCTTTCCTATTCATACACTCATCCAGATGCCTTTTAAATGTTGTAATTGTACCACCCTCAACCACTTCCTCTGGCAGCTCATTCCATACAGGGTTCACCCTTTGTGTGCAAAAGTTGCCCCTTAGGTCCCCTTTAAATGTTTCCTCTCTCACCTTAAACCTGTGCCCTCTAGTTTTGGATTCCCCCACTCCAGGGAAAAAGACCTTGTCGATTCACCCTATCCATGCCCATCATGATTTTATAAACCTCTATAAGGTCACCCCTCAACCTCTGATGCTCCAGGGAAAATAGCCCCAGCCTATTCAGCCCCTCCCTATAGCTCAAACCCTTTAACCCTGGCAACATCCTTGTAAATCTTTTATGAACCCTTTCAAGTTTCACAACATCCTTCCTATAACAGGGAGACCAGAATTGCATGCAGTTTTCCAAAAGTGGCCTAACCAATGTCCTGTACAGCCGCAACATGGCCTCCCAACTCCTATACTCAATGCACTAAGCAATAAAGGCAAGTGTACCAAATGCCTTCTTCACTATCCTGTCTACCTGCGACTCCACTTTCAAGGAACTATGAACCTGCACTCCAAGGTCACTTTGTTCAGCAACACTCCCCAGGACCTTACCTTTAAGTGTATAAGTCCTGCCCTGATTTGCCTTTCCAAAATGCAGCACCTCACATTTATATAAATTAGACTCCATCTGCCACTCCTCGGCCCATTGGCCCATCTGATAAAGGTCCTGCTGTAATGTGAGGTAACCTTCTTCGCTGTCCACTACACCTCCAATTCTGGTGTCATCTGCAAACTTACTAACCATACCTCCTATGTTCACATCCAAATCATTTGTATAAATGACAAAAAGCAGTGGCCCCAACACCAAGAAAAATGTCTGCGCTTCGATATTCACATGTAGGATGTTTACATATGTGTAGCCATCTTCATGTGTTTTTACCAGGCAGTGCATGCAGTGAACATATCTTTAACTGGAAAGCACTGTGTACTTTTAAACACATAAACCTTATGGAACAAGCCTGTCACAGTCAGAACTGTAGTAATTGCACAATTAACAGTCAAGTTACCCGCATATTGTTTTGATAATTCTATTCAGGGATTGTTCAGTGCCTGCTTTACAGATGTGGCTCTAGCTTCTTGATAGCTGTGGAAGCAGGGAGTATGGTACAGGCATATTTGTGCCTCTTTCACACTTTAAGGAGGACTTGAATAGTTGAACATGGGCCAGCAGGGGCTATGCTGCTTTTTTTGCACAATAGGTTTCATTGCAATGGTTCCTCACAGGCCTTAACAGCTGGACCCAATCATGGTTGGATACCTTAATCTCCCGAGTTTCGTGTTAATCTGTAGCAATAACAAGTGGACAGTTGGTAAATGGATCATGATCAATAGCCATCACTCAATGACTTCCTCAGTGTACCTCTTAATGACACCAATTCTGCTGTGCACATGATACGTACTTTCTGCATTCGTAATTATCTGTTGTTTCAAAAGGTGATGTTTTGTTTGGCCTGAAATTGTCAATATGGAGGAAATCTATAAAGTTAATATACAATGCTCAGGAGAACATCCCTAATGTGCCCTGATAAAGGGAGAAAGACATACATTTTTACACTGCCTTTCAGGACCACCGGACATGGATTGCACTTTCCATCCTGTACTTCTCTTCCTGCTTTATTTGTATTGGCATCACAGACTAATCACTGCATTCTGCTAACATTTATATTACTGTTACTGGGTAAACCAGACATGAGCTGCTGATATTATTGTCCACTAAAATTAAAGCTTTTAAATGGAAATAATCTAAAGATGGGTCTTGAAGATTTCGAGTCATGGGCTGTGAGTATTTTCTTTGGTACCTTCTGTGTTTCAGTGTGGCATTGTCAATGGGAAGTGCTTTTGAAGTGCGGTCACTGTGATATTTTCCCAAATGACCAATCTTTATACCTTGTGGTCTGTCACCTCTACCAGTACTTGGATTATTTGAAATTGTTCAGTCCACTAATCCTTTTTCTTTGTTTTGTCTTGGGCCCATCTAGTGATTAAAAAAAAAGTTGTTCATGAGATGTAGGCATCACTGGCTAGGCCAACATGTATTAGCCATCACTCATTGCCCTGGAGAGGTTGAGTGCTGAGTTGCCTTCTTGAACCACTGCAGCCTTTGGGCTATAGGGATGCCAACAAAGTTCCAGGATTTTGATGCAGTGACAGTAAAGGAACAGTGATACATTTCCAACCCAGGATGGTGAGTTACCTTCAATGAAAGCAGTTAGTTTGAAAATTCCAGACCAGAACTGTTTGGTTAAAACCCCAAAGTGGTTATTTGAAACTGAGAAAGTCTAAACTCAGTTGTTTATGGATTTGAGGAACAGGCTGTCAGATTCTCAGCTAGGTCAAACCTATAGATGTGATAGAAAAAGGAATTTCTCTCTGGTGTGAGTCCTGTAAAGGAGTACTTTTGGAATAATTGTACTTAACCATGTGTTTCAAAATATTTAAACAAGTATTACAAGTAAATAGTTGGGTTTATTCTGTTTTGATTTTCATTTCTTCTGCATAATAACCTACTGATTTGTTGTCAAAACTGAATCTGCAGAATTGTATGTTTAACAAGACTACTTGTTAAAACCAAAAAAATTCAAAATGTAATCTATCAAACCAGATATCATTCTGGGATTAAACCTGTCCAGTAATAACCAGCAGGCATCATAATACATGATGACAATATGTACAACTGCAAGTAATTGAGGTATATTCAAGGCTGAGATAGATTTTTAATCAGTCAGGGAATAAAGGGTTATGGGGAAAGGGCAGGAAAGTGCAGTGGTGGATTATCAGATCAGCCATGATTTCATTGAATGGTGGAGCAGACTTGATGGGCTGAATGGTCTACAGTTGCTCCTACATCTTATGATCTTTTGGTTCATTTTGGCCAGACATCACGACTAGGACCAAAAACAAAGTTGCTGGAAAAGCTCAGCAGGTCTGGCAGCATCTGTGAAGGAGAAAACAGAGTTAAC
>NC_063360.1:34999907-35033481 GCF_021869965.1 Rhincodon typus | reverse complement strand
AGCTCAGCAGGTCTGGCAGCATCTGTGAAGGAGAAAACAGAGTTAACATTTCTGGTCCATTGACCCAAAACTTCTGAGGAAGGGTCACCAGACCCGAAACGTTAACTCTGTTTTCTCCTTCACAGATGCTGCCAGACCTGCTGAGCTTTTCCAGCAACTTTGTTTTTGTTCCTGAGTTATAGCAACCGCAGTTCTTTTGGTTTTTATCATTACTAGGACTTTCGGGAGCTGGTACAGTCCCATTTGCTCCCTCTGAAAGCTAGAGTAGAACTCCTAGTCTGCACCCACAGACTGTACATAACATTAGCAGAATGGGTGGAGCCAAAAGAACATAAACATTAACCCCTTGAAAACCAGGAGAGGGTGATTGGTGTCCAATGCTCCGGGCAGGTTTTGAGATCCCTGTGGTCTGGCCGTTCAGGGTGTGGGTTAATTTTAAAGTTAAAGAGGTTAGAGAGAGGCTGCGACCACCTTTGGGGGTTGCCGGAAAAGGCAGTCTGCAGGTTCTAGAGTGTGGAAGTCCTATGGCTGACCTTCCAGCCTTGAGAACCCGCCCACTGCCTTTCATTCACACTTCCTCCCTGTATACTTGATCACTTTGGGGAAACTCACAGCCAGATGATTTCTCCTCACATTGTGCAAACCTCTGACCTCAAATTATTGCTGATAACACGAACCTTAAGCCTAACAATAGCTCTAACCTAACCGTAACGTTAACCCTCACCCTAATCCTAACCCTGACACTGTTGGCATTGCAGACCCTGACTGTTTACTTGACCTCAGCTTTCTTCCACACAAAACCATCCTCCAGCTGTACACCCCGATTGAAGGAGCATCAGGGTTAGGGTTAGGGTTAGGATTGGTGTTAGGGTTAGGGTTAGGGTTAGTGTTGTGGTTAGCATTAGGGTTAAGGTTACAGTTAGGGTTGGGTCAGGGTGAAGGTTATGGTTCAGGTTAGGGTAAGGGTTGGAATTGGGCTCAGGGTTATGGTTGGATTTGGGGGTTATTAAGTAGTGTAAATTAGATGTACATAATCATGATCTGTCGGTGATCCACATAGGGAGATATTAGGAACAAAATTCCTGGTCAAAAAGGTATTTTGCGTCTTAATTGAGGAGAAAGAGATAGCAAGACAGAAAGGATTAGGGAGTGATTTACTGAGCCAGGAGTCGGGCCAAATGACAGCATGGCTGCCAATGATGGAGCAATTAAAATCAGGGATGTACAAAATGCCAGAATCGGAAGAGAGCTTGGAGAATTGTGGTGTTAGAGGAGACTACAGAGGCACAGAGAAATGAGATCATGGAGGGATTTGAAAATGAGGATGAGAACTTTCAAATCGAGGTGTTACTTGATCAGAAGCTAATAAAGGTCATCGAGCCAGGGAATGATGGGTAAACATGACTTGATGTGAGTCAGAGAGTTTTTAGGTCATATCCAGACATCTCAATCCATCCTAAAGGTAGAGGATGGGAGTGGGTTGGATAGAGGTAACAAAAACATGGACAAAAGTTTTGGCAGCAGATGAGCTGAGGACACTGTTCCGTTTCTGTGGATACCAATCACCATGCTGATGCTGTGCCAAAGCATTCACTTCTGGTCTGTCCAGCTGCTGCCTTGCATAGACCTCAGAGGTCTGCACAGCAATGGAGAAATACAGGGGAAGGTAGCCCCAGGCAGGGGTAGTTGGGTAGAGGTGAAAGTAGACAGTTTCAGTGGCTGTGTGGACTTGTCAATAAAAGCTCAAATATAACACAAGGACTGGTTGAAACTTAGGAGGATGCAGCCAATAGCTAGGGAATGGATTTTTCATTGGGACCAGGGACATTGGCTTTGGTCTTCCCAATATTTAATAGGGAGTCATTTTTACTAATCCAGTCCTGGATGTTGATATGAAATCTGATATTTAGGGTTTGAGTGAGGTGGAGATGAGGTAGGTCTGGGTGTCATCAGCTTAGGATGTGCTTACAGTTTTATAGTTTCAGGATAAGGCATGGCAGATTTCAAACAGAGATGAGGAGGAATTACAATGACTCAAAGGGTCACGAATCTGTGGAATTCAGTATCCCGGAGTGAGGTGAATAGTGGGGCATTGAAAACGTTTCGACAGAATTTTAATTAATAACAGGTTGAAGGGCTATGGAGTGCGGGCAGGAAGGTGGCCTTGAGGCTGAGATGAGATCAGCTATGATGGTATTAAATGGCGGAGCAAGCTCGAGGGGCTGAATGGCCACCTCCTACTCCTGGTTCTTATGTTCTCTAATGCTTTTAGATGATGTCCCTGATGGGCAGCAGGTCGAAGTGTAAGAAAAGAGGGGCCAGGGATAAATCCTTGGGTGCTCCAGACTGAAAGGTGCAGGAGTGAGAAAGGAAGGCAACGCAGGTGGTTACAGGAAAATAGTTAACGACTAAAATCAATGGATGTGAGATGGGTGAACAAGGAGCTGCTTCTTCCTGTTCAGCTTTCGATTTTATTTGAAAGTACTGACGAGTTAATTACAGGCAGCATTATTTGGTTAGGATACAGATAATAAGTCTTTTTTGTTTATAGAAACTTTCTTGGTCATCAGTTGATTCCCTTGTGTTTAAATCGATACTAAATGCATTATGTTTAATGATTTCATTCCTATTAGGATTAATTAACATGTTTGAACTGCATAAATTCAACATCATTTGCAAGTGTTCATTTCATGCATTTATTCTCAAGCAGCACTCCTCTGATCTTTCCTCTCTTCATCCTCCTAAGCTCCAACTACTCTGATCTTCATTCCTAAACCAAATCTTATCTTTCCATCTTCTCCTTGAACCTCTGCTGGCCAGACACTTGGGAATCGTAATACAATCCCTACAGGGTGGAAGCAGGCCATTCAGCCCATCAAGTCCACATTGACCCTCCCAAGCGCATCCTACCCAGACCCACCCCCTATCCTATCTGTGTAACTGTGCATTTCCCATGGCTAACCTGCCTAGCCTACACATTCCTGGCAATTTAGCATGGTCAATCCACCTAACCTGCACGTCTTTGGACTGTGGGAGGAAACCGGAGCATCCGGAGGAAACGCGCACAGTCACAGGGAGAACGTGCAAATTCCACACAGACAGTCTCCCGAGGATGGCATCGAATCTGGGTCCCTGGTTCTGTGCGTCAGCAGTGCTAACCACTGTGCCACAATGCTACCTTCACCTCCCCTCATTCTTTCACCCTCTAACAATCCCGCCTTTTAACCTTCAACGTTAACCAAAATATTGTTGATTTCCAATGGTCCCAAAGACCAAGGCTGGGCCACATAATTGAAGGCATGGTCAGTGAAATGGTGTTTGACCCTGATTAAGGAGATAGCAGGGCAGAGGGGCTTTGTGGGAGAACGGGGGTGTGAAAGTCCAGTGAGTGAAGAGTGAAGGACCAGAGGGAACATGTGAGCCATAGATCAAACCAGACACAAACAGAAATGGCTTCTTGCTTCTCTTCACAGCACAAAGAAGTCATCAATCTTCAGTTCTGAAGAGAAGGTGTTTCCAGTGAACCAGCTGACAATATCTGTCAAGTAAAAGGATGTAAGACTGATGGGTTCACTTTCAGATATTAATCCCAGCAGGTTCCACTCTCACTTCTCTTCCTGACAGTGCTCTCCTTCTCACTAACTAGTTATCCTTCTGTTTCCCTTACATCCAGAGGAGTCTAACCCTTGCCAGACTAACCCGTGCCTACATGAGGGAATCTGCCTGTCCAACGGAACTGTCTACACCTGCAACTGTGTTCCGGGATTTACTGGGGAAAACTGTGAGATAGGTGAGACACTGAGCGAAACGTGCGAGTGGACAACTTTGCAATGCATCCTTAAATATCAGCATGTTCCCTACAGCTACCTGTCATTCAGTGGTTTGGAGTCTGATCTTCTGCCTTAAGAATTATTGCTGTTTGCAGTTACTTCGAGATTTTGATTAATTCTGTAATGTGTTCCCAACAGATATGAAACAAGGGCCCAATGTTTAATGACCTTATCTTGAATTTGTCCACCCTCTCCACAAAGCAGTAAATTAGGCTCAAGGTAAAGCTTCATGAAAGGGTTTGGTGGTGCAGTGGTAGTGTCCCTGTCTCTAGGCCTGAAAACCTTGATTCAAGTCCCACCTGCTGCTGAGGTATGACATAGCAAGCCCGAACAGGTTGATTAAAATAACTAAAGTTTCATGAGTGTGTCCTGCATTATGTTACCCAAATATTTCCAGCAACTTTAAATCTGTGTCTTTTCATTGCTGGTACTTTATACTGATAGATGTGCTTTTCTTTGTTTTGTCAGAACCCTTTATAAAAATCTTGACCAATCTCGAAATGTCCAATTTGACTAGCAACCATAGAACTGGCAGAATAGCATTCCAAGTTTTTACACTTCTCTGTGTTTGGAGAATAAGAAGAGGAAGAGGGTATTTAACCCTTATTTAATCGGATCATAGCTGACCTGTGATCCAACCATTTATTCCCACCTTTACTCCATATCCTTTAACGCCTTCACGAACAAAAATCCTACAATCTCAGATTTAAAATTATCTATTATCTCTTGATGAAGAGGATTCTAAATTTCTACCACCCTTATGGGTTGAAGGCCAACATTTGTTGCCTTTCCCGACGGAACCGATTACATTGGGTCTGAAGTCACATGTAGGCCAGATCAGGTAAGAATGGGAGACTTCCTTCCCTAAAAGACGTGGAGTCATAGAGATGGACAGCATGGAAACAGGCTTTTCGGTCAAACACGTCCATGCCAACCAGATATCCTAAATAAATCTAGTCCCATTTGCCAGCATTTGGCCCACATCCCTCTAAACCCTTCCTATTCATAGACCAACCAGATGCCTTTTAAATGTTGTAATTGTACCGGCCTCCAACACTTCCTCTGGCAGATCATTCTATACATGCACTGCCATCTGTGTGAAAAAGTTGCCCCTAGGTCTCTTTTAAATCTTGCCCCTCTCATCTCAAACCTATGCCCTCTAGTTTTGGACTCCCCTATCCTGGGAAAAACATCTTGACTATTCACCCTATTTATACGTATGGGGAGGCGATGGCCTAGTGGTATTATCGCTGGACTATTAATCCTGAGACCCAGATAATATTCTGGGGACCTGAGTTTGAATACCTGCCACAGCAGATGGTGGTATTTGAATTCAATAAAAATCTGGAATTGAGAATCTGATGATGACTGTGAATCTATTGTTGATTGTTGGGAAAAACCCATCTGGTTCACTTATTCCCTTAGGGAAGGAAACTGCCTTCCTTACCTGGTCTGGCCAACATGTGACACCAGACCTACAGCAATGTGGTTGACTCTCAACTGCTCTCTTGTCAATTAGGGATGGGCAATAAATGCTGCCCGGCTAGCGATGCCCTCATCCCGTGAAAGAATAAAGGATACCCCTCATGATTTTATAAACCTCCACATGGTCACCCCTCAGCCTCTGACACTCCAGGGAAAATAGCCCCAGCCTATTCAGCCTCATCCTATAGCTCAAACCCTCCAACCCTGGCAACATCTATGTAAATCTTTTCTGAACCCTTTCAAGTTTCATAACATCTTTCCTGTAACAAAGAGACCAGAATTGAACTCAGTATTCCATAAGTGGCCTAACCAATATTGTGTACAGCCGCAACATGACCTCCCAACTCCTACACTCAAAGCATTGTCCAATAAAGACATGAGTTAACCAGATGGGTTTTTACAACAATTGGTAATGTTTTCATGGTAAACATCACTGAGACTAGATTTGTATTTCAGATTTATAAATTGAATTTAACTCCATTAGCTGCAGTGGTGAGAGTCTAGCCTCTGTTTCCTGAGCTAGGCTTCTATGTCACTTGTCAAGTGACATTACCACCCTCTTACCCTCTGGGCAATGTACCAGGCACTCTCAGCAATTCAAATGAAAGCAAAATGCTGCAGATGCTTGAAATCAGAAATGAAACCGGAAGTGTTGCAGAAACTCAGGAGGTCTGGCAGCTGCTGTGGGGAGAGAAAGCAGAGTTGATTGATTCATTTTTTTTATTGTTACGTGTGCTGAAATACAGTGAAAAGCTTTGTTTACGAACGGTACAGGCAGATCGCAGCAAGCAAAGGATGCACAGATCAAAAAGACTTAGAAGCATACAGGTTACACTGTCGGTTACATTATTTGAGGCTAGAGTCCATTCTGGTAACGGCCAGAAAGAAGCTGTTTCTGAACCTGCTTGCGTGTGTGTTCAGGCTTCTGTATCTCCTGCTTGACAGAAGAGGTTGTAAAAGATCATTACCAGTGTGCGATGGGTCTTTGATGATGTTGACTGCCTTTGGAACATTTAGAGTCTGGTATAACTCTTCCTCTGAAAAATTCTTTGGCGTACACTTAAGCCTCAGCGTTATTTTATAATGTTCACTCCATATATCTGTCAATTTAACACGGAAGGAGGCTGAGGGAATTTTCAGCCTATCTTCTGCCCTATGTATTTTTTTCAGAATTTCTTTACAATTACTCTGAGCTGATAACTGTGAACAGGAGCACGAGCCTTTCTTTACTCCCTTTCTTCTTTTAATGCCTTTCTGCTGGTTCCCTGAGATAATCTCTCTGCATCATCAACAGCTTTTTGCCTCTGTGCAGCTTGTTAAAAGCTTCATTTTCAGGTTGTTAAACCCATTATCTGCTTCAGAAGCCCGTTCCAATGATTCCTGACATATAAACTGCTTTCTTCATTTATTTTAGATGTTCAGAGAAAGAGAACCCAAAGTTTCATCTCCTTCATTTGTGCTGAGGAAAGGAAAAGTAAAAGCAATTTACATAGTTTTTTTAAAGTGGTTTTTGGATGCCTCAAAGTACTTTGCAATCAATGTAGTACTTTTTGATGAATTGTCACTGCTATAATGTAGGAAACATAGCAGTTAAGGTGCACATAGCAAGCTACCACAAACAATAATGAAGAGACATTCTATTTGTACAGTGACTTAAATGAAGGGATAAGTATTAACTAGGACACAGGAGATAACTGTCCTTTGAAATGGCACTTCTGCATCGACTTGCCGCGGTCCGTGCTTAAATATCTCGTGTGAGTCACAGCGCCTCTGGCAGTGCAGCACTCGCTCGCTGATTTCCTGTGCTCAAATTTCGAAAGTATCATCCAAGCCACAAAGCTGACTCCTAGGGAGGAAGGGTTGTACCCATTGAGATACTGACAACTTTCCACGATGGCTTTATTTTCCAGATATTGATGAATGTCAATCCAGCCCCTGTGAAAATGGTGCAACCTGTGTTGATGGAGTCAATTCCTTCACTTGTCTCTGCTTACCGAGTTATGCTGGCAGGTTATGTGAAGAAGGTAAGGCACTTTTCGAGCCTATCACATCTATTCAACGACAGTCCCTCTGTGAAGGTTCTGGCCCGTACAGATTGGAATGAGTTCGGCCAGGTGGACCTCACAGAATTGGAGCAAACTATTGCAGACGCTGGAATCTGTACTGAAAGCAACAAACCCTGGGGATAGCAGCGGGTCAGGCAACATCCATGGAGAGGCTCCAAGCTAACATTTTGAGTCAAAATGACTCTTCCACCTTCCAGTCCCACAATGTTAGCTTGGTCCCTCTCCATGAATGCAGCCTGACCCGCTGTTATCCCCAGCATTTGTTGTTCTCATAGAATATGAGTTCCCTGATTGGGGTTGTTAACCTGGTCCAATCAGGGAGCCCTGGCTGACAGATATAAACAGGAGTGTCAGAGATTCTGCTCACTCTGAGAGCTGCCCCTGAGGAAGCTGTATCCAGGTCATTTACTATGCATGTGTAAATAAAGTGTGACTTGGTGACGGGATACCAGTATCTGCGGAGTTATTTCATGACCAAATGGTGCTTGTGTCCAATTTCCCTTGTGTTTTCTAAAATTAAATCCCATTATTGACTGCCTCCTCTAACCTCCGCTGAAAGCCATTGCTTAATAGGTCGATGCTGTCCAGGCCAACATCTGCTCTGCTACTGCCCCAGAAACCTGAGGTCATTCAAATCTCTGCTGCTGTGTTGGAACTTGCATTGAGTTCCAATTATCCATCAGCCCGTTGACTTGCTGTTCACACCTGCCTCATCCCTGTGTTCAATCCTTATGGGGTCTTGGCTGTCTCCCTGTTGTTGTAAACTGCCCCAAAAACAAAGCCCAGCTGAGACAAACACAGCAAAATGCTGAAGAAACCCAGCAGGTCTGGCAGCATCTGTGAAGATAGAAACAGAGTTAACATTTCGGGTCTGGTATGACTTCATCAAAACTCACCTGTTTGTCCAGCGTTAGAAATCAAAAAATGCCCCCAGACTTGGGAGGATGTCGTATGAATGAGGGTTGAAGATCAAAGCTTTGGAGTGCGCTATGGAGGGGGAACTGGAGGCCTACTGGTGGTGTGACATTCCTGGGGCAGAAGGTTGTGATGAAAGTCTACCCCTTTGCAGAGCCTCCACAGGAGGTACCCAAATCCAGACAAAGGGATGGGAGGACACTTCACAGAGTAGTTACAGCACAGAAGGAAGCCATTTGGCCCATTGTGGCTCTCCCTGGTGTCATTCCATCACCATGCATATTCTTCCTTTTTGCATAATTAATCCAGTTCCGTTTTGAAAGTCTTGATTGAAGCTGCCTCCACTGTAGCCTCAGGCAGCACATTCCAGACCCTAGCCCCTCTCTACATGACAAAGTATTTTTCTCATATCACTTTTATTACTTTTGCCAAGGACTTTAAATCTCATTCTCAATCTTATTATGAGGCTGCGCTGTTTCTCCCTATTGCCCTACTCTGTCGGGATCTCATATGATTTAGAATCCCTCTTTCAAATCTTCTCACAAACTCTTGTCCTCCTAGTCAGTCCCAAATCCACTATATCTTCATATTGAGGAATCTCGTGGGTACCCTGCGCTCGGGAAACCTGGCTGACAAGAGTAGAAGTTGAAAACCCAAACGAGAAAAAGCCTCACAATCTCATTGATCCATTGAAAGCTTCAACATATCTCCCTGGGTTGATGTAGTCATTCTCTGGCCATATCCCTCTAAATCCTACCTATTCATATACCCATCCAGATGACTTTTAAATATTTTAATTGTACCCGCCTCCACCACTTCCTCTGGCAGTTCATTCTATACGCACATCCTCCTCTGCTTGAAAAAGTTTCTCCTTAGGTCCCTTTTAAATCCTACCCCTCTCACCTTAAACCTATGCTCTACAGTTTGGGACTCCCTTACTCTGGGAAAAAGACCTTGACTCTTCACCCTATCCATGCCCCTCATGATTTTATAAACTTCTATCAGGTCACCCCTCAGCCTCCGACACTCCAGGGAAAATAACCCCAGCCTATTTAGCGTCTCCCTATAGCTCAAACCGTCCAACCCCGGCAACAACTTTGTAAACATTTTCTGAACCCTTTCAAGTTTCACAAGATCTTTCCTATAGCAGGGAGACTGGGGCTGGTTATAATTTTTAAAATTTTTAGTCAACCTGTTCAGAGATGTTATTACACACCTCTGGTGCAGGTGGACTTGAATCTGGATCTCCTGGCTGAGAGCACAGGACAGTACCATTGTGTCACGAGATATGAAGGATACCAGAGCTCCTGCAGCTGCAGAGAACAGCTGAAGCTGACAGAGCAGCGCTCCATCAGTACTGCACTGGCAGCGTCACCTCAGATTGTGGACTCTTGTCTTTAGAGTGGGGCTTGAACCCTTGACTCAAAAGAGGAGTGAGCCATGGCTACACCATTCCACTTTGTGGGCTTCTGTTGGTGTCAGTAGGGAAGGGTTAATGTGGAGAGTAATCCTGGCAGGGACTGCCACACACTACAGCTGCAGCAGTTAATGGAGCGTGAGGCATCAATTACAGAACTGGGTTTTAAGGATAGTGGAAGCAGCAGTTAGAAATGAGATAGTCTGTCAGCTCATTGAGAAAGTGCTGAAGCATGACTGCACAACTGCTTAGGCTGGGAAACTGATTACTGATTGCAGAGATACTGTCTCAAGTAGACTGTAGGTAGGAGAGGATGGGGACAGAAATGTCAGTGTGAGGAGAGAGACTGAGAGAAGCATAGGAACAAAAGGAGGCCATTCAGCCCCTTCAGACTTGTATTAACTCCACAGAGGCTGGCATCCCGTCATCAAGTCCCCCTTTATTTGCACGTGGAGAGTCCTTGACATGAATCTGACTTCCTTGGAGCCAGCTCTCAGGGTGAACAGACCCCCCCTTCAATCCTGTTAATATCTGTCAGCCAGGGTTTCCCGATTAGACCAGTCCCAATCAGGGAACTCATATTCTATGAGGTCCACTTGACTGAGCTTGTTACAATCAGTACAAGCCTGTGCTGCTATTCAAAGCGACCAAGGCTGATCTCTGTCCTGACCTTGGTTCCATATCTTTTCATCGTCTGTCCTGCCAAAGTAAGGATTGAGACATGGTGCAGGCAGAAACAAGAAACAGCGTGAAGTTGACGTACAGAGAGGCCGAGGGAAGGAAACTTGTGAGGGGAAAGACAGAGAAAATGAGAAGTGGAGCGGGGGGCCGGAGGGAAAGACTGCAGAGATTCTATGGTGATGAAATCAAGACCGCTCTGAGCTATACATCTTGCCAAATTGATCGTGTAGCTGTCACATTTTTCTTAAACCCCAAATGGTTCGCTCTGCTTCAGAGAAGGAAAGCCGCTGTCCTTACTTAGCATGGGCCTATACGTGACTCCTGTCCCACACCATATTGGCTGACCCTCAGCTGAAGTTGCATACCCCAGCACATCACTCTGTTGTTCAAGAAATAGAGCTGCTGGCATGTTGTTTGCACAGGCCATGAGGGTGGGTAGTAAGTGTGGGTCTGCCCAGCAATGCCTACTTGCTCAAAACCAATGATAGAAGGATAGGGGTGAAGAGGAGAGAGCTGGAAAAACACAACCCTTGAGAAGTAAGTCTATAGATTGGGTATATATCACACAGAATGGATTTCCTTGGGAAATTCATTGGTCAATCAGATTGCTATGGAAAGGGAGCCTGGTCAGTGCATGTAACTCAGAAAGTATGACCCCAGACAGTTCTATAGATTAACCAGGCTGACATTGTAAACCTCTGAGCCAGTACATCGCTGGGGTGAAAATGTTAATAGCTTTCTCCCAGGAAACTGCAAGCAGTCAGCTCACCTTCTAACCTATTACAGAATCTATTAAGAAACACTCATCATTACTTTAAAGGTCAGCTGGTTTATAACAGATGCACACAAACAGAATTTGCAACACACTCTCCCATAGTCTTTCAGTAAATATTCACAGTGCATTGGTTAGAGATGAAGCATCAATCCTGTCTATTTCTTCCCCAATCAAACAAAAGCTGATTCAGCTCATTTTGTCCCAGACTGTTTTATGTACAGTGTTCAGCAAACAATTTGATTGATCAGTACACAAGGGACAGTCACTGAATAAGAATGTCTTCTCCTTGCATGACAATAACTTCTTATGCAGTGTTTATCCTTAACACATCATCACTTATACCTTTTCATTGCATTCTTGATTTTAGAATTCTTCCTCCTCATTCTTCCCATCATTTCCCTTCCTAAATTCTTGTCCATTTTGTTATAACCTCCCCCTCCCCCCACCCCATTACATTTGGTCTTTAATCAATTTGTTTGAGGATGTATTTTCCAGTCCTGTTTTCCTGTTGACATTTACCATTGTAAGTTGCTATGTCAACATTTTCCCATTCATTTTGCTGTATCAGTGGTCACGATGTGGTTGCAAGCTCTGGACGCCAGGTGGATCTGCATAGAAAATTGTCTTCCTGCTCTGCCAATACCTTGTACGTGACAAATTGGGGGATGGTGGGGGTGTGAGGGGTTGGGTAGTTTGGATGGCTGGTATGTATGATGCAGAATGGTACCAGCAACGTGGGTTCAGTTCCTACATCCAGCTGAGGTAACCATGAAGGAGTGTCCTTCACAACCTCTCCCCTCATCTTAGGCACTGTGACCCTCAGGTTAAACCACCACCAGTCATCTCTCTCCAGTAAGAGAATGGGTCCACAGTCCTGTAAAACTATCGTGACCTTACCCTTACGTGACAAAAACCTACTGCAAATGGACAATCACTGCTAATGGATTTGAATTCTTCTTTTGTCGCTCAGATACTGAGGGGTGTGATCACAACTGGCAGAAGTTCCTGGGCCACTGCTATCGGTACTTTTCGCACAGACGATTGTGGGAGAATGCAGAGAAGGATTGCCGAGGCCATGGGGCACACCTTGTCAGCATACACTCAGCTGAGGAGAAGGAGTTCTTAAACAGTGAGTCTTACCGAGTTGGATGTATGTTTGGTGGCGACATCAACAAGATTGCGTACAGGGTTTCCAACCCTTCAGAAACACCCTGCCATCTCGAGGACTTTATGGGTAATCGCCTGGCTCATAACGTGAGGGAAACCAGGTGAAAAGCCCTGATGGACAACAAAATTAGAAACCAAGTGATGAAAGTTAAGGAGTGTCTATTTGACTCAGTTGATTGGGTTGGGCGGGGTGGACATCACAAGTCTAAAACCTCCAGGAGTACCCTAAACAGAGTTGTTTCACAGCCATTGGGGTCAATAGGAGTCTTGTTATCATTTGAGAAACTCAGGGGTTTCCAAAGCTGAAAGGCTGACAGGGTAAGAGAGCTGGCAAAGTAAAACGAAACCAAATTTCGTGGCTTGAACCATTCAATCACACAGTGCAGAAGGACGCCATTTGGCCCTTTACACCTGAGATTAATGTCTCTTTTAATGTCTCTTTTGGAAAAGAAATCTGTCATACTTTACCTGGTCTGGCCTACATATGACTCCAGACCCCGGCAATGTGGTTAACTCTGAACTACCCCCAGCAATGGCCTAGCAAGCCACTCAGCCCAGGGATGGCCAACAGATACTGGACATGATGTGCCATATTCCATGAAATAAAAGACCGTTTTGTTCCAGAAAGCCAGTTGGTAAAAGATGAATCAGGAGTCAATATTTAGATGCTTCCATAGATATTTATTTTCAGAGCTCCACATTATAAACATCAGCTTCTGAATCCAACAAGCACAGTTTTATGAAAGTTCTGAGGAAGGGTCACCAGACCCGAAACGTTAACTCTGATTTTTTCTTCACAGATGCTCCCAGACCTGCTGAGATTTTCCAGCAACTTCTGTTTTTGTTCCTGATTTACAGCATCCTCAGTTCTTTCAGCTTTTAAGCACAGTCTTATTTTTAATTTTGTCTGTTTGGTTATGGCCCCAGTGATTTCACAGTTAATGTCCATAACCTACGTAGAATTAGTCACAATTCATACAGCACTAGAGCTATGAAATTGGTGCTGCTCCCCTGCTGAGTCCCCAGAGCCCTGCAATGTTTTCCTTTTCAGAATCTATGTCTAATTCCCTTCTGAAAATAGCTATTGAATGTATTGCCTTAATACGGCTCTCCCAGATCAAAGCAACACATTGAGTTTAACAAGAAAGATTCTCTGGATCACCTTTCTTGTTTCTTTTTTTGCTGGTTGTTTGAATTAGTGACACCAGACTTGAGATTTGAAGGACTGTAGATTGTTAAAGGGTGGAAAATTTGATGAGGATGGAGAACTCCAGAACTTTGTCAGATTTGAGGAGGAGAAAATGAGTTGAAGTTGGGGATAAAGGGACCGAGTGATTAAACACAGGGAGAAGAGTGAAGTGTTTCACTAGGCAGTGACAGTGACAGTGTTGGAGGGCGGAGGTCAGGCTTAGTTTAGTGACTATATTCATGGAACGTGGGTGTCTCTGGTAAGACCTGGATTTTTTGCCCATTCCTAAATGCCCTTGAACTGAATGGCCTGTTCAGCCATTTCAGGGGGTAGTTCAGGGTAAACCATATTGCTGTGGGTCTGGAGTCACACGTAGGCCAGAAAATTACTTTCCCAACAGGCATGAGTGTATCAGATGTAACTGTGTACAATAATGCCTGATAGCTTCACAATCAACATTATCCAGACCAATTTTCGATTTTATGAACTGAATTGAATTTCCAACAGCTACCACTGTGGGATTTGAACTCACATTCCAGTGATATTAGCCTTGGCTCCAAGAGTACTAGCCCAGTTACATTACCACCACAGCGTCACCTCCAGTGCTTTGCCAATCTGGCATTTGCCACTGAAAATATGGTTGACATCAACCCTGGGCCAGACTGATGTTCTCGGTCCTTGACATTCTTTGTCTGCCTCAATTGTAGGTCTGGGTCGGGAGTACGCTTGGATTGGCCTGAATGATAGGACCATTGAGGAGGATTTCCAATGGACTGATGGCACTTCATTGGTAAGTCTAGATCAAATTGATTGATGCCGGCTTTAGCCAAAGCCTCCTTGATTGTTGCCACAATGATAGGGAGGAACTGGGCAAAAAGGAATGAAGACATCGAGTTGAGTCGCAGTGATTCTGTCATCTGATGGTAAAACCGTTTGGTTCATCCACGTTAATGATTTGATCTTGGCTGTGGCTCTGTTGGTAGCCCACTCTTGTTTGAGTCTGGGTTCAAATCCCAGAGATTCAAGGTTAATGCTTCAGTGCATTCTGGGTTGATGCTGCACAGACAAAGAGTTTTTTTTGGAGTATGGTGTTAAATCTATCCATCCTTTCTGGTGAACATCAAACTTAATATTTTACAGGGTTACTTTTATAAATTAGTGTTCCTGATTGAATCCTTATCTCTCGGAGATATTTTGGGAATTTGTAAGTAGGTGTAAATTTCCAGAGTAATTGAGGCAGAGGCATGTAAACCATAAGACCATAGGAGCAGAAGTAGGCCATTCAGCCCATCAAATCTGCTCCGCCATTCAGTGAGATCATGGGTGACCTAATAATTCTTAACTCCACTTTCCTGCCTTTTCCCCAAAATCCTGATTAAACATCAATCTATCTCAGCCTGGAATATACTTAATGACCTGGCTTTGACAGCACTCTATGGTTAAGAATTTTACGGATTCACTACCCACTGAGAGAAGAAATTCCTCCTCATCTCTGCCTTAAATGTGTGGCCCCTCATTCTGAGATTATAACCTCCAGTCCTGGATTTTCCCACAAGGGGAGACAACCTCTCCGCAGTTACTCTGTCAAATCCCTTTAGAATCTTATATGTTTCAATAAGGTCGCCTCTCATTTGTCTAAATTCCAATATATACAAACCCAATCTACTCAGTCTCACCTCATAGGAGAGTCCCTCCATTATCTGGTATCAGCCTAATGAACCTTCTCTGAACTTCCTCCAATGCCAGCATATCTATCTTTTGATAAGGGACCCAAAACTGTTCACTGTATTCCAGCTGTGGTCAGAATTGTGCCTTGTACAGTTTTAGCAAAACCTCCCTTCTTTTATATTCCATTCCCTTTGACATAAAGGTCAACATTCTACTTACCTTCACTGTTATCAGATGAACTTGGATGGATAGTGTTTTGTGATTCTTGGACAAGGACTCCTAAATCTCTTTCTGCAGTCTTTCCTCCAATTAAATAATATTCAGATCCTCTATTCTTCCTGCCAAAGTGCATAATCTCACATTCTCCATATTCCATTTATCAACTTTTCATCCACTCACCAAATGTAGCTGTATCCCTCTTTAAGATCTTTGGGTCATCCTCACCACTTGCATTCCCACCTATTTTTGTGTCATCCTTAAACTTGGCATTCGTACATTTACTTTCCAAGTCATTAATACGTTGTAAATCATTGTGGAGCCAGCACTGATTCCTAGAGCATTCCACAAGTTAAAAGTTTGCCATCCTAACTCTCTGCCTTGTACTTGAAGTTGGCCTATCAGTTATCCATGCTAATATAGGACAATCTGTCCAGGGGCACACACTGCAAAAAGATTGGTTAGGCTTGCTGAGATGACATTGATTTCCCAATCAGAAGCTTCCATCAGCATTATCAAACAAGTACATGTCAGGGACAACATGAGTTCAAGCTCATTCCAGTCCACTCTATTAATTTTCCTCTGTCCCAGCCTCAGAGAAGCAGCTTCCATTGGAATGATCTTTTGTCTATTGCCCACATGAGAAATTGTGTGGTTACTCTGAATAAGATTGACAATGGGCACCCGGTCAAGTAGAGAGGGTTTATGTTGAGGAGAAGATCTAACTAGAAACTCATTCTTCTGCCTCTGACAGTCCCTCAATGTGAGGAGGATGCTCACCATGGACAGTGACCCTTGGTAAGAACCTGAGTGTGGAGCCTTTCATGTGGGGTGGCAGCTCTGATGCTGCCATGTGATTCTCATTGACCAGGAAACCCTCTGCTCTCACCACCTGCTGTTGGCAAATTGGCAGAACTTGCAGGTTGATAATTAACCCATTTGGCCAAATCATGAATGCACCTCCACAATTGCTGAGTCCTGCAGTGGGACTAAAATCTTGCACTTTTAGCTTCGAGCCAGTGACAAAACACTGTGCCTCAAGGCCTCCAGGAATGATGTCAAGACTGGTCCAAACCATTGGGCTTCATTGGATTTGGAGTCAGATCCCTAAGCTAAAGGCCGTCTGCCAACACACCAGCCAATCCTTGTTTTCCATGCTGCGGCAATAGGTAGGATTTGAAGATGGGTATTCCTGGATCCATGCATACACACGTTCCAACCTGTCCACAAACACATGTACCTGTTTCCTCTGCTTGTTTCTACAGTGTTGGATTTATTTCTTGCAATTAAGTTAAAGTAGAACTTTGGGTCACAGTGGACAGGATGCAAATGTTAGGAGCCCACCAGCTGTTTCGTGAGTCTCAGCAGCCCTGGGTTTCTGACAAAAAAAAGTACAAGGTTTCCTGTAAGGGGAAAGGTTTTGAAATACTTGCTTTGGTTGTCAGCTGAGCTAAGCTGAGCTCCTGAGGATGTTCCCTGACTACGGATCATATCGATTTTCACCTTAGCTTTGATGTCTCTGATCAGAGAATGAGGTTGGATGGGAGCTGGAAGGGATCTGACACTTCAGAGAACTGTTTGACCTCATGCTCGAACACAGCGTTAGGGCAGGAGTGAGACATGACTGGCTTCTTTATGCACTTTGTACAGAGTTTGTTAAAAGAATCACGTAGCATTGAAACCAGAAGGGAACGGCATGATTGTTCATCTTACATTCCCACACCACGCACTGAAAAACAGAACATTTTCTTCAACAAAATAAAAACTGAAAGATACTGTGGTTCTGAAGCAAAAACAGAAATTGCTGGAAAAGCTCAGTTGGTTTGACAACATCGGAACCGAGGAAGGCTCTCTTGACCCGAAACGTTAACTCTGATTTTTCTCCACAGATGCTGCCAGACGTGCTGAGCTTTACCAGCAACTTCAGTTCGTGCTTTTTCTTCAACAGGTTATTTTCTCTATTTCTGGTTACCACCACAATTTCTTTCTCCATTCCAACCACGTAAGAAATATCAGCAGGAGTAGACTATTCGGCCTCTCACGCCTGCACTTCCATGAAGAAAGATAAGAGCTGATCTGATTTTGTCCTAACTCTACTTCCTGCCTGTGTCCCATAAACCTGACTCCACTGTCAATCAAAGACCTGTCTATCTCAGCCTTGAATATATTCCACGACCCTTTCTCCGCTGCTGTCTGGGGACCTGTTGTGATTGTGTGATATGCCCATTCTGTGATCGCTTTCCCTGTCCTAAAGTACAAAAAGCAATACCTCCTTTCCTCCAATTGCACCCTTGCTGAAAACCGGGGTTGAAAGAAATCACTTAAGAGGAAACTATAAATTCCCCGCCAACCCCCAGAGCAATTTCCTTCCCTCATTCCATTAAAGATGCCGGTATTCATTGGATGGGCTATTCCCGAGCCTTGGTAACTCCAAACCCCTGTCCTCAGGGTCACGTTCAACATTACAGATCATGAAGCACGCCTCAGATGAGCCAATGTTATCATTGACAAGGGCATAAGGACAGGGGAGCCCTTCATCCCATCCAGCATGACCTATCATTCAATTAGATCATGGCGAATCTGTGTACTGAGTCCATCTACCCACCCTCATGCAATAACTCTCTGTACCCTTGTCTAAGGAAACCCAGCAATCTCACTTTTGAAATGGTCAATTGAATATCCTGCCACCCCCAACTACCAGCACCATTGCTACCATCAGGTTCAAAGCCAGTTTTGGGGGAGAAAGTACTAGCTTTCCACTCTCCTTTGTGTGACCAGGTAGTGATGTCTCTGGCCTAGTAATTCAGAGCCCTGGGCCAATGTTCTGTGTACATGGGTTTGAATCCCACCAAGACAGGTGGTGAAATTTGAATACAACAACATTCTGTAAGTAAGATTTAGTCTAATGAAGACCATTGTTGTAAAACCCTACCTGGTTCACTCATGTCCTTTAGGGAGGGAAAATGTTGTCTTTACCTGGTCTGGCTTCCAGGTGACTCCAGAAACTCAACGACATGACTATCCCTCGGCTGCCCTCTGAAATGGCCTCACAAACCATTCTGTAGTGCCAGTGCTACCTAATCCCAATCAAGTTCTAATTTTACTCTTTGTTCTTGACTTCATTCCATCAGCACCACACACCCAATACCTCACATCACCTCTCTGCCTTATCAATCTGAAACACCTTGATCAGGTCACTCTTTAATTTTCCTTCCTCCAAGATATACAGGCCTAAACTATGCAATCTGTCCCCGTGGGATCCCAATGTATTTGATAATGATCAGAAGTAGGAACTTTGGGCAATTTTCCTCTCTTATGTAGAAAAGTAGCAGAGTAGGCCATTCAGTCCTTCCAACCTACTCTGCTATTCAATATGATCATGACTGTTCATCCAAGTCAGTATCTAGTTCCTGCTTTCTCCCCATACATTCTGCTCTCTTTAGCTCTAAGAGCTATATCTAACTCCTTCTTGAAAACTTAAAGTGTTTGAGGCCAAAACATTGCTGTGGCGGAGAATTCCATTGGCTTATTACTCTCAGGGTGAAAGCTGTTGCTCCTCATCTCAGGCCTGAATGGCCTACTCTGTATCCCTGGACTGTGCCCTTGGTTTTGAACTCCCCAGTCATTGGGAATAAAGGACTCTTTGTAGCAAAGATTGTATCACATTGACATCCGAGGCTGAGATCTACCATCTTGGTCTAAACAAGGGTTGAACCTGGAAGATTCCTGGACTGTGTGTAGCGTCATTAACAACTGAGATCATGAGTTGTGAATCCATAAATTTAGCTGACTTCCTTTTTTTTCTCTTCTCACCAAGCAATATGAAAACTGGCGGGAAAACCAACCAGATAGTTTCTTCGCTGGAGGAGAGGACTGTGTGGTCACAATCAAACATGAAAATGGGAAGTGGAATGACGTACCATGTAACTATAACCTGCCCTACATCTGTAAGAAGGGAACAGGTAAAGGAAGATAAGTCAATGTCATGTATTGAACCATGGTCTTCCAAGGGAATGAGTGATATGCTGTGGGTTGATGGAGTATCCATCCCTGATGACCACTCACAATACGCTGTAATATGACAAGATCATTTCTTCGTGGTCTTTGGAAAGAGCTTTACTCTATACAGTGGTAACAGCACTGAGGACTCTCTGGTAAAACTTTCACAACAGTGTTAAACTCCTCTACAATTCCCCTGATAATTTGTCCAACCTCAATCTCAGTAAATTGCCAATACTGCACCTCCCTGATGTTCCCACTGATTCCAAGATATTTTCTTACAAGGCCTGTAAGTGAAGGATCAAGATTGGAAAACGCAATGTGAAGGCTGTGGCTCAGTTTGTAGCAGACTTGCCTCTGTATCAAAATGCTGAGGATTTGAATCTCGCTCTAGAGATTTGACCTCGAATTTAGGTAGCAGTGGAGAGTTGCCTCTCTCTGGGTGAATGTAGAAGACCTCAATATCAGACCAGGGTCTTCTTTGTGGTGCCCTGGTCAATAATTCATAGAGTGCAGAAGATTCATAGAGTGCAGAAAAGGTCCTTCAGCCCGTTGAATCTGCACTGACATAACTACCTCTAATGGCGCGCTAATCCCAATTTCCTGCACTTGTCCCATGTCCTTGAATGTTATCATATTTGAAGTGCTCATCCCAATATTTTTTTAAAGGTTGTCCAGTTTCTGGCCTCCACTAACATTCCTGGGCAGTGCATTCCAGAGTCCTGTCACCAGCTGAATGAAAAATTTTTTTCCCCTGAATCTCCTGCCCCTTACTTTAAAACTATCGCCCCCCCCACCCCACTTCCCCCAACCAAGGGGAACAGCTGCTTTCTATTCACTCTGTCCATACCCGTCATAATCTTATCCACTTAATTATCCCTCAATTAACACCAAGGCAGATTGTTAATCATTTATCTTGTGGTATCTTGCATGTACAAATTTTAATACAACAACGACTGTACTTCAAAAAGTAATTTGCTGATTATAAAGTGCTTTAGAATGTTTATAGTGAAGTCATTAGAGTATTAAGGTGAAACTTTCGAGAGGAGGTAGTTGGTAACTAGAGATTTAAAATAATTAGCCAAGGAGCTAGAAAAGATTTTGTTTAACACAGTGAGTTGTGATGGTATGAAGCGCACTGCCTGTATGGTGGTAAATATTGCATGCTGCTGTTTGTGGTCAGCCCTTGTGTGGTTTTCTGCACTAACAGGATACTGATGTCAAGCCAAAAAGACGTCTCACCTACAGCAGAACTGAGTAATGTGGCATATGAGACTCAGTGCCAGTGTGATGCCAGGTACTGAGGCTGTACATCCCAGCGACTAGCAATCCTATCAAACATGTCCCTTTGACCATTTGCAGTGGGCAGCAAGTGATTGTGCTCAATCACCTTGTGGTGGCATACCTCAGAATACCATGCCCAATGTTATATGCCATTCTGTTGCTGAACAGCATTCACTAAATAATCCAGACTGTGCTAAGAATTGCACCGGAAACTGATTTACCATTATCAGTCAGGGACGTGCCTGCAAGGAGCTACATATATTCTTGTACAGGATCCTGCTCTGTGCAGTGGAAAATAATTTGTCCATATATTGCACCTTTACCAGTGAGGAAAAAGTCAGAAGATGGCTGCTTTTCTCATTGTAGTTCTCTGAGCATTCAAGGTCTGATTGCTTTGTCTGAGTTTAATCAGCTAAGATTGACAGTTAATAGGTCCTGCTAAATTTTCATGGTCTAACCAATCAGCCCCTTATTTACATGCTGTATAAATTGGTGTTCCCTGTCTAAGTTTGGTTTTCTTGCATTTCAATCCTGATGAGTGCAAAATGAAAATATTTGACTTTGTGTCTTTTTCTAGCAATGTTTAAGTTCCATACCACCAAAAAATTCAATATTCGATGTGCGATAAGTGTTGAAAGCAGATTCAATTGTAAATTTCCAAAGAGAACTTTGGATACCTATTAAAAGGAAAAACCTGCAACGCAAAAAGGGAAGTGTGACTAAGAGAGACTAACTACATAGCTCTTTCAAACAGCTAGCACACACACAATGGGCCAAATGGCCTCTTTTGGTGCTGTAGGATACTATGATCCCACAATATTAGCGAACAGGAGGAATGGTCATTGTGGTCTTATGGCTGACGTAGCACAGCAAATAAAAATAAATAGTCGGTTTGTGAACTTGAGTTCTAATCACAAAAAGAAAGTCCACAGTTACTGGACAGGGCTGTATTGGAATAACTCTGTTCCTTTTCTGTTAGTGCTCTGTGGTCCACCCCCTGTTTTGGAACACGCTGTGACAATCGGCAGAAAGAAAGCTCGTTACGAGATCCACTCAGTGGTCAGGTACCAGTGTGAGGAGGGTTTCATCCAACGTCACATCCCGACCATCAAGTGTCACAGCAACGGAAAGTGGGACAAGCCGAAAATCCTCTGCCTAAACCGTGAGTTTTACTGCTGACTTTTGCTGGATGTGGAGGTGCTGGTGTCGGACTGGGGTGGACAAAGTCAGAAATCATCAAGTGACAGGTGACATTGACAGGATGCAGAGCTGGGCTGAGAAGTGGCAGATGGAGTGAGGTGATTCATTTTGGAAGGACAAATTTGAAAGCAGAATACAGGGTTAACGGAAAGATTCTTGGCAGTGTGGAGGAGCAGAGGGATCTCGGGGTTCATGTCCACAGTTCCCTGGAAGCTGCCACCCAGGTGGATAGAGTTGTTAAGAAGGCGTATGGTGTGTTAGCTTTCGTTAATAGAGGGATCGAGTTCAAGAGCCGTGAAGTTATGCTCCAGCTGTACAAAAGCCTGGTTCGGCCACATCTGGAGTATGGTGTCCAGTTCTGGTCGCCTCATTACAGGAAAGATGTGGAAGCATTGGGAAAAGGTGCAGAGGAGATTTACTAGGATGTTGCCTGGAATGGAGGACAGGTCTCACAAGGAAAGGTTGAGAGAGCTAGGGCTTTTTTCTTTAGAATGACGAAGGATGAGAGGTGACTTGATAGAGGTGTACAAAATGATCAGAGGTATAGGTAGAGTGGACAACCAGAGACTTTTTCCTAGGGTGGAGGTAGCTATTACGAGGTGGCATAGTTTTAAAGTGAGTGGTGGTAGATATAGGGGAGACGTCAGAGGTAGGTTCTTTACTCAGAGAGTGGTAGGGGCGTGGAATGCATTGCCAGAGAGGGTAGTGGAGTCGGCCTCATTAGGGGCATTTAAGCGGCTATTAGATAGGCATATGGATGATAGTATAAGGTAGGGGTGGAGATTAGATAGACCTTATGATTAGGGTAAAAGTTCGGCACAACATCGTGGGCTGAAGGGCCTGTACTGTGCTGTGCTGTTCTATGCTCTGTGTTCAAATAAACCTGTTGGACTACAACCAGGTGTTGTGTGACTTCTGACTTTTCCCGGGGTAGACTTTGCCACGATGTTGCTCACAGGGCGCCCTGCATTTGCGGGGAGGGGGGTAATTAGGGTCTGGGGGTTCAGAAGACAACATGTGCAAGAGACCACAAGAGGATGCGGTTGAGAGCTAGCTGCTTAGTGTCTTATCAGGAAACAAGAGGCAGACACCTGGTCTACAAGTTCTGCAGGAACCTTTCCTGATCTCCTGCGTTAATGTCGGTGGAAGATCAGTGAGGTCCTGAGAGAAGTGCTGTCAATGGCCATTTTCAGATGTCTTTCTGACAGTCCGTGTGCCCCCAGAGGCTGTGATGGATGATTAGGAGAACCGGCAAGAAATCTCTGGGCCACTTAGAGTCATAGAGCCATTGAACTGTACAGCATGGAAACAGACCCTTTGGTCCAACTCATCCATGCGGACCAGATATCCTAAATTAATCTAGTCCCATTTGCCAGTATTTGGCCCATATCCCTCTAAACCCTTCCAATTCATATACCCATCCAGATGCTGTAATTATATCAGCCTCCACCACTTCTTCTGGCAGCTTACTCCATACACACACCACCCCCTGCATGAAAAAGTTGCCCCTTAGGTCTCTTTTATATCTTTCCCCTCTCAGCTTAAACCTATGCTCTCTATTTTGGACTCCCCTGACCCCAAAGAAAAGATCTCGACTATTCACCCTATCCATGCCTCTCATGATATTATAAACCTCTATAAAGTCACCCTTCAGCCTCCAACGCTCCAGGGAAAATAGCCCCAGCCTATTCATCATCTCCCTGTAGCTCAAACCCTCCAACCCTGGCAACATCCTTGTAAATCTTTTCTGAACCCTTTCAAGTTTCACAACATTTTTCCTGTAGCAGGGAGACCAGAACTGCATGCAGTATTCCAAAAGTGGCCTCTCCAATGTCCTGTACAGCTGCAACATGACCTCCCAACTCCTACAGCCAATGCACTGACCAATAAAGGCAAGCGTACCCAACGCCTTCTTCACTGTCCTGTCATTTGTGGTATCTTTACACATTGTGGGAACATCAATGCAGGAATACATTTCAACCTCCTCACAACCCACAGCTAAAGAAATAAATATATGCATATGTCACAGGGAGAGAGTATATAATCCAAAACAGGCATATGGTTTTTCAGATGTAAGCTTCCATATCTCCTTCATTAACTTTCTTTTGCACATAAGCATGTCTCTCTCTCTCATTGTCTCATCGCCACTGGCTCTCTTTGTGTCGCTCTGTATTCGTCACTTACTGCCTACCTCACTCTCTGTATCGCTCACTCTCTATATTTTTCACTCTTTGTATCTTGCGCCCTCTATATCTCTTGATCTCTGTATCTTGCACTGTCTGCATCCCGCACCCTCTGGATCTCTTACTCTCTGTATCTTTTGCTCTCTGTGTCTCATAATCTCTGTATCTCGCAATCTCTGTATCTTGCGCTCTCTTCCTATCTTGCTCTCTGTATCTTGTAATCTCAGTATCCCGCACTCTTTGAATCTTGTGCTGTCTGTATCTCTGGCTTTCTATATCTATTGCTCTCTGTAACACTCTCTCTTTGTATCTCTTCCTGTCAGTACTTCTCTTGGAGGTGAAACTTGCAGAGAGTGATGTTGTCATTCATTTGCTGCCCTTGTCCTTCTAGATTGTAGAAATCTAATAGATTTGGAAGGTGCTAATGAGGGAGACTTGCCAAGTTGCTGCAGTGCATCTTGTAAATAGTACACACTGCTGCTAGTTTGCATTGATTGCGGACAGAGTGCATGTTGAAAATAGTGGATAGAATACCAATCAAGCAGGCTTCTTTGTCCTCAATGGTATTGAGCTTCCTGAGTGTTGTTCGAGCTGCATTAATCCAGGCAAGTGGGCAGTATTCCACCATCCTCCTGACTTGTGACTTGTAGATGCTGGACAGGCTTTTGGGACACAGGATGCAAGTTACTCGCTGCAGGATTCCCAGCTTCTGACCTCGATGTGATCCAAGGAGAGTTGGAGATGAAGTTTGACCCTTCTTACTGACGGCCACAGAATTAAGCAATTTATTTCCCCACCCAGTGCTCGCTCAATAACCTACAAAGTCAATAAGACTCAGGCCTAATACCCTGCATTGTCAATGCGTTTTTGATGCTATCCAATTCTGTGCTATGTCCCACAGTGAAAATTAACCCCATCCACTATCTTGGATGCATTAATAAACAGGCCTGAAGTCAGAGTTTCATAGAGCTGTACAGCATGGAAACAGACCCTTTGGCCCAACTTTTCCATGCCAACCAGATATCCTAAATTAATCTAGTCCCATTTGCCAACATTTGGCCATGTCCATCTAAACCCTTCCTATTCATATATCCATATTGTACCAGCCTATACGAATTCCTCTGGCAGCTCATTCCACACGTGAACCACCCTCTGGGTGAAAAAGTTTCCCTTAGATCCTTTCTAAATCTTTAATCTCTCACCTTAAACCTATGCTGTCTAGTTTTGGACTCCCCCACTCCAGGGAAAATACCCTGGCTGTTCAGCATATCCATGCCCCTCATGATTTTACAAACCTCTATAAGGTCACCCCTCAGCCTCCGACGCTCCAGGGAAAATAGCCCCAGTATATTCAGCCCCTCCCTATAACTCAAACCCTCCAACTCTGGCAACATCCATGTCAATTTTTTCTGAACTCTTTCAAGTTTCACAACATGCTTGCTACAGCAGGGAGACCAGAATTGCACACAATATTCCAAAAGTGGCCCTAACCAATGTCCTGTACAGCCACAACATGACCTCCCAGCTCCTATACTCAATGCACCAACCAAAAAAAGCAAGCATGCTAAATGCTTTCTTCACTCTCTTGTCTACCTGGGACTCCACTTTCAAGGAACTATGAACCTGCACTCCAAAGTCCCTTTGTTCAGCAACACTTCCCAGGACCTTACCATTAAATGTTTAAGTCCTGCCCTGATTTGTCTTTCCAAAATGTAGCACCTCACATTTATCTAAATTAAACTCCATCTGCCACTCTTCGGCCCATTGGCCCATCTGATCAAGATCCCTTTGTACTCTGAGGTAACCTTTTTCCCTGTCCACTACACCTCCGATTCTGGTGTCATCTGCAAACTTACTAAACAGACCCCCTGTGAAGTGAAGAGAAACAGGAATTCCAAGTCGAGATAAATATTTAATTGGGGATGCAAACATGTGGAATTGCAAGCCGCTGCCTTATAAAGTTTTAAAGTTGCCTCATTTAGCATCTGTGGAAGAATATCCTGCTGAGAATCTCTGTCTTGACTTGAGCAGAAACAGGAATGTGAAACCCTAATTGCTTCCTGCCAATTCTATAATGAATGGGAAACTGGCAGCAGGACCATTGCCACATTTTGCAGCTGCTTAGCGTTGAGTCACTCAATTCCCACTCATATAGGAAATCACACGGGGAGTCCCGATATCTCCTGCATTGTGTGTGGGTGACCATTATCAGGCTGTTTAGCTAGTGTGGCTCTCTCCTGATCAATATCAATTCCTCAGCCAATATTGCCACAAACTCGTGATGTTCTCTATATATCATTGCTGTTAGTGGCAGCTTGTTGTGTGCAGATTGGCTGCTGTGTTTCTTACTTTAGAATAGTGGTTGCTGTCTGAAAGTACTTCATTAGTTGTAAAGTGCTTTGGGTTGACCCTGTGAATAAATCTGGCCATAGGAAGAGCTTAAGGGAGGTGATGGCCTCATGGTAATATCACTGGACTGTTAATCTGAATACCCAGGTAGTGTTCTGAGGACCCACAACTGATAGTGGAATTTGAAATAAATAAATAAATCTGGAATTAGGAGTCTAATGATGACCATGAAACCATTGTCAACAGAAAAACCCATTTGGCTCACTGATGTCCTTTAGGGAAGAAAACTGCCATCCTTACCTAGCCTGACCTACATTTGACTCCAGATCCACAGCCATGTGATTGACTCTTATCTGCTCTCTGGTCAATTAGGGATGGGCAATAAATGCTGGCCTTGCCAATGATGCTCTCACCCCGTGAATGAATAAAATATGCCATAGTGTTCATATTCAGACATCATCATGTGGCTGAGGATCAGCTTGCTTGGGGGTTTCTGCTTCCAACCTACAATGCCATGTCCTGGCAGTCTCTCTTTATAAGTGCTCAAGGTACTTCACCTGTATTTCCTAACAATGTATATTCCACTTCAGTACCTACCCTGTCAAGCTCTACATTTCAATTAGATCACGTCTCAGGCTTGTAAACTCCAGATAATGTAGATTCCCTAGAGTGCATAACGAGGCCATTTGGTCAATCAAATCTGCACCACCCTCCAAAGAGCTAACCCCTACCCTATACCCATAACCCACATTTCCCATGGCTAAGCCACCTAGCCTGCACAATCCTGTACACTACGGACAATTTAGCATGGCCAATCCACCTAACCTGCACATCTTTGAATTCTCGGTCATTCAATCCCTGCTCATTGGGTAACCCACATCCCAAGAATTAAGTCGAGTGAATTTCCATTGCAAGCCAAAGGCGTGGGATTTGATGCCATTCCTCTCACATTGCTCTCATCCTACTGTTTCCCTGCGCCATCTGACAGCGTGGGTGTGAGGCCTAGTGTTGGGCATCTGCCAATTCCTTGCCTTGAGTAACCGTACACGGATTGATAAATGTCCTGATTTATCCCTGTGGTTAAAATGTTAAGAAGAATTCAATAGGGTAGACATGGAGACATGGTTCCTCTGGTGCAGGTGAGTCAGGAGCAAAGGGGGATAATCTCAAATTCAGAGCGAATGCTGTTCAGGAGGGATCAACTTCTCACTGGTGACATAACTTAGACAGTGGAATTCTCTGCTCCTAAAGGCTGTGGACAACCAAGTGACCATTGTAGCTTTCAAGACTGAGATTGGCAGATTTTCACTCAGTAAAGGTGTCAAGGAATATAGAGTAGAAGTATAGACCAGTTCTGAGTGAATAGTATGGTAGGATGGGCTTGAGAGGTTGAATGGTTTTCTCTGGATCCCTGTTTCCTTGCTTATAGCTCCTTATCATGACTTTACATTGCACAGTGTGTCTTGCAGTCTGCATCCTAAAATCAAACCACTTGGATCCCTCACAGAGTAAAGGACATGAGATCACTTAAGAGTATTAGAACGAAGCACCCTATATGATTGTGAATTGCGTGATATATTTCAATGAAACATGCACTCATTAGGGGGCTGTTGTGTCTTTGGTTTCTAAGTTGTACTACTCAGGAGAATGAGCCTTCAACAGTCTCAATGTTCAAGCTGAGACAATAGGGTCAGGTTTCATAGGAGCTACTACCTGTCTTTGTATCCTTGGCATTATCATTGCCCATTCCAAACTCAGGCACCATATGGTTTTGCAGAAAGTTACTTGAAGAAAGGCTGAATTTTTAATCTGTGCGACTAAGGTTTGGTTGAAACTTCCAACTGGTTGAATGTTTTGTCTTGACATTGAGTCTGAAGATGTGGCATCACTGGCAAGGCCAGAATTTAATGCCCATCCCTAATTGCCCAGATACAACTGAAAACCTCACTCAGAAATAGTCCGTTTGAGACTGAGATGAAGTAAAATTTCTTCATTCAGAGGGTGTTGAATCTCTGGCATTCTCTACCCAATGAGGGAGCAAGCTCAATCATTGAATACATTCAAGACACACCAATAGATTTCTAGATGTTAAAGATATCAAGGGAATGCAAGGATGGTAAATGTTTGGAGCTCCCTTCCACAAGTGGCAGTGGATGATAGATCAGTTGTTAATTTTAAATCTAAGACAAATACATTTTTGTGAAGTAAAGGTATTAAGGAATATTGGGCGAAAGGCAGATGATCTCATTGAATGGGCTCGAAGGGCTGAATGGCCTACCCTTGTTCCTCTTTTACTCTAAAAGGGGATAGCGCGAGGAAATGATATTGAGGTAGAATGATCTAACAGAATGGCAGAGTAGACTCAAGGGGCTAAGTAGCCTACTCCTGCTCCTATATGCCTAATCCTAATGCTCAGTCACTTCAGACAACAGTTAATGGTCAACCACATTGCATGTGAAACTGAAGGCACATATAGATGCAGGCAGACTAAGATTAGCAGGCTTCCTCACCCTGTAAGAACATTGTGAACCAATTAGTTTTTTTACAGCAATGTGAAAGCCTCCACAATCAATTTTACTAATACCAGCTTTATTCTCATGTACAACAGTTCAACATCAATACATGATTCATGAATATCTTCGTGAGAGGATTGAATGGATACTTAGTTGCAATGATGGGTGAACCCAGCAGGAAGTTGGGAAGCAGAATTAGGATGAGAAAGGTAAAGAGATGGTGGAAAGGTGGCCTATTTATACACACATTTTATTAGGTTACAGAATCAATAATAAAAGTTTTTATTGAGCCAGAAGAAGCCGCAACATTTTTTAGTGAATTAATCCAACTCCTTGAAATGGAAAGGCAACCAGGAATGTGAGGAAAAGCACAGACAAATGGGATTAGAGGAGAGCTCAGATGGGGAATTGAAACCCAGAAGGTGAGAAAACAAAAGCAGATAATGATTAGGAGAGATGTGAAAATTCATGGAAAATAACTCCGCTCTTTGGTCCATTTCTAACTTCATTTTTCTGTATCACTCCTTTCCCTTCGCTCTCCAGCTGCCTCTGGTAACCGCAGATCACGAAGGCATCAGCATAAATCCAGCAGAAAAGACAAGCGAAAGCACAAAAGGAACCTGGACTTTCATCAACTAGATATGAAGCCCTTCTACTGAGCAGACCAGGCACTGAGCGAGAGTTACGAGGTGGGGGGGACAGGGTTGCGAGTTCACAATACTGAAATCTTACAAAACGTTTCATTTCAAACACCACCCCTTCAGGGGAAGGAAGGGGTTGTTTTTTTTTTAGTTTCCGAGAATTCTGTCACGTATTTTTCTAAAAAAATTATTGTGGGGCTTAAAGAAAAATGTTGTTGATTGACAGTCACTGGTTGGTGAAATGAGAACAGTGACTAGGATCACTGAAGAAACAACAAATATTTAATCTCAATTGTAAACAAAAGACTATCCCATAATCCTTTACTATTGGAAAAGGCACAATAGTATTTTCTGTTACGTGATTACTAGATTACAAATGAGGCTGGTTTAACAAAACAGAACTAGATTGATTATGGGCCCTAGTAGACACTTCCCCATATAACTGCACTGTGCCATGCTAGTAACAAACCCATTAACGTATTTGCCATACCCTTTCTAAACTCGTTAAACTCCATTAATTGAAAACAGGTTAACATTTTCATTAAATAACAGACAGAGAAATTTTGTAGAAATGCTTTATTGGGTTTCCTTACTGGCTATTGCCTACACCCTTCGACTGCAGCTCCAATTAAAGCCAATTTCTGAAGGAAATGTTAGTGGTTTGGTTTTCCAATGGGGGGGGGGGGGTTAATTGTCCATGACAAGGATTAATCACAGTGGAGCGTTGTCCTGCATGGAGAACATCCAAACACCCACTTCTCCAATAAAATTCAACGGAATAGTCAGTGGCATCAGCTCCTCCTGAGCCCAGGAGTCACTATTTCAGCACTGACTGGTGGTTAAAACTAGAAACCTCCTGATTTTGTGTGGGCCAATCATACATTTATCCATCAAGCCATTGAAAGAAAGTGATTGCTCGTGATGGGAAGTAAGATTGGACTCTAGTCAGAGAGAAAGTGATGTTAATAGGGTCCTGAAAGATGGGCAGATGTGAGACATTGAGCTTAGCATTTATTCATCCTTCAGCCTCGTGGCTTCACCTTCACATTATGGCCACAGGTAAAGGTACATTTTTGTTTCTGAGATTTGGAATGTGAGTTAGGCATTGCTTTCTGCAAAGGATCTGAGGTTTTCTCAGACATGGAAACTGTAGAGTCAAAGAGAAGCACAAGAGATGCCCAATCAGCCCATTGACCCACTGCTGCATTTTGCAAACCCAATTTAACTAGTTTTACTCCCCAACCCTTTGCAAAATATCCTTGCAGACCCTTTCCCACCTCTCACTGATCTGACTTCCTTTTGAAAGTTATGATCAAATTTATTTCTTACTACCCTTTCACAATGTCAGGTCATGGTCAATCTAATCACATGACTAATCATGTTGATCTAGTCTGACTGTAGCTTGTGCAGGTCAAGAAATAGCCAACTCCCCCATCCCCCTCAGGCAGAGCTGAGGGTTCTGAATGTGAGGTTACCAACTCTGCTCCTGCGTGTTCCAGGATGTTAAATCACGTGACCGTCTGCCTCCCAGTGTTCCATCTCAAACCTCCTCCCACTGGTCCCCAATGAGAAAATAATAATCACCCAACCAGCTAACTCTTGATCGTCGGTCTAAGCAATTTCTGTCTCGAGATGCAGCTGACAAATAGGGGTCTTGTGTTGCAGAGGTAGTGTCTCTACCTCTGAGTCAGGAGGCCTGTGTTTAAATCTTTACCTGTCACAGAAGGTTGTCATAACATGACTGAACAGTTTGATTGGAATGACTATGGGAATGCACTGGTATGCTTTTGGGGGATCTACTAAGGCAACCAGTGGCAGTCCTATCCCTGGGTCATGAGTTCCAAGTTCAAGTCCCACCTGCTCCAGAGGTGTGTCATAGCCAGTCTGAACAGGTTAATTGAAAATACTTACAACCAACAAACAAAAAAATGTTCCTACGAAAATCACACAATTCTTTAAAGTTGGTTCCGATGCTTTGCCCCTGTCAGTTGTTGTTGTGTCCATGTGGCCAATCTTGCAGGGCTGGCAGTTCTTGAGCTTGGATGCCAGGTCATATGGGTCTTGTCCCAGGCCCCTACATTCACTGGCTAAAGCCAAGATCTTCATACCTGCCTACTGAATCCAGGTTCACCATTACTTACTCAACTACTCATTAACCAACTAGTTAATGGCGGGTTCATGGCCAGAGCTCATAGCCATTTTGGCTGCTTTCATTCTGTCAGATTCCTGTATAGCTGACAGAGGTTTCAACACAGTGGGGCTACTGTTCCATGTTTATTCACGCTCCTTCACCTCGAAATCTGCGTCAGATACAGACCTCAGAGGCTACTGGTCCAGATCTCGGACTGGGGTACAGAGTTTTGTGGAATAAGGTTTTCTAACCTGGATTTCTTCCCTCTGCCCCATTCCAAAAACTTTCCTCTAATTAAGAATGGTCTATTTATTAACGCACATTGGGAAGCCCAATGGATTGTTGGCTTTTATTTCACGGGGACTGGAGTTTAAAAATTGAGAAGTTTTGCTAAAACTACACATGACACTAGTCAGACCACAACTGGAATACTGTGACCAGTTTCAGTCTCCCCTTATGTAAGGAAGGAAATACTGGCATTAAGTCCAGAGAAGATTCACTGGGCTGCTGCTGGGTATGGAGAGACTGTCTTATGTGGAGAGGGTTTGTAGTTTGGGCATGTACTTATCAGAGTTTAGAAGAATGTGAGGTGATCTTATTGACACATAAGATTCTTAGGGGTCTTGAGTTGATGTGGAGAGGTTGTTTCATCTTGTGGGAGAGTCTAGGAGCAGAGGGCATCATCTCAGAATAAGTCGTCACCCGTTTGAGACAGAGATGAGGAGGAATTCCTTCTTGCAGAGGGGAATGAATCTTTACCATTGGGAGTTTTGGAGGCCGGGTCATTATGTTTATGTTAGAGAGAGACAGATGTTAAATCAGTAAGAGAATCAAGGGTTATGGGAAAATGTAGGAAAATGTCTTTGAATATTATTAGATTAGCCATGATCGCATTGAATAGTGGTAGAGATTTATGGAAACTGGGTGCAGGAGTAGACTGTTCGGCCCTTCGAGGCTGCTCTGCTATTCAATATGATCATGGCTAATCGTCTATCTCAATACCATGTTCCTCAATGCCTTTAAAATCTAAAAACTTATCTGTCTCTTCATTGAATATATTTAGTGACTTGGTCTCCTTCTGTGTTTGAGAATTCCACAGGTTCACGAATCTTTGAATGAAGAAAAATTTCCTCATCTCAGTCCTAAATGGTTCACCCTATAGACTGAGACTGTGTCCTCTGGTTGTAGTAGAGGTCCAACCAGCGGAATCATCCTCCCTCATCAAGTCAATCCAACCCTGTTAGAATTTTATTTTACTCAGTGAACAAATTGCCTACTTTGCTCCTATGTGTGGAGGTCACACACGACCAATTTTTGAATGAAAGGATTTTAAGGCGAATAGCCAAGACCTTTTCCCCCGGGGTAGGGGAGTCTAAAACTAGAGGGCATAGGTTTAAAGTGAGAGGGGAGAGATTTAACAGGGATCTGAGAGGCAATTTTTTCACACAGTGGATAGTATGTGTACGGAACGAGCTGCTGCAGGATGTGGGAGAGGCAACTAGAATTACAACATTTAAAAGATATTTTGACAAAAGTACACGGATAAGAAAGGTTTAGAGGGATACGGGCCAAATGCAGGCAATGGGACGAGTTCAGTTTCGGAAACTTGGTTGGCATAGATGAGTTGGGCCGAAGGGCCTGTTTCTGTGCTGTATGACTCGGTGACAGTATGAATCTATTTCAGAAAAAGATAAGTCTTTCCATCCAGAACCAACTTTAAAATGAGAATCACACTTCTTTGATTTGACACCGATTGATTATTTTTTAGTTTATGCAGAAAATGATGATAACAGTAGTGCTGCAGTCACTGATACAGGACGCTGGGGGAGAGGGGTTACTGAGTGACAGTGTGAGGGAGCTGGATT
>NC_063360.1:34974066-34999897 GCF_021869965.1 Rhincodon typus | reverse complement strand
AGGGGTTACTGAGTGACAGTGTGAGGGAGCTGGATTAACATCAGTACGGATACAGTCAGTAACACGGGGCTCTGGGCGAGAGGGGTTACTGAGTGACAGTGTGAGGGAGCTGGATTAACATCAGTAGAATGTCATTAATCAGAATATGGCAGTGGGTACTATTTCCAATAAATAGAAATTGAGAGGCTGTCTCACCACGGAGAGCCACACATTCAAATGTCATGGCTTACCTTCACAGAATCTTTACTGTGTGGAAGCAGGCCATTCTGCCCATCTAGTCCACACTGCCCCTCTGAAGAGCATCCACCTAACCCACTCCCCTACCCTATCCCTGTAACCCTACATTTCCCATGGCCAATCCACCTAAACTGCACGTCTTTGGACTGTAGGAGGAAACCCACGCAGACACGGGGAGAATGTGCAAACTCCACACAGACAGTCAGCCGAGGCTGGAATCAAACCCGGGTCCCTGGTGTTGTGAGGAGTGCTAACCACTGTGCTCCCATGCTACCCTGAAGACCTTGGGCTTTTATCTCCTCTGGCCAGGGAACCGCACTGTCTGTCACCTCCACCATCACTTCCTGCCCCTCTCACCCACTGCTCACCCCTCCCTCCCCATCCTTGCAGCCCACTAACCTCTTCCTAGTCATCTTTATCTTTGATCTATTTTCAGTCTCCAACAATTCCAGTTATTCCATTCATTCTTGTGAGCTGTTTGTTTAAAGTATTTCTCCTGCTGACGAGGTGCTCAGGTTATTTTCTCTGAGTGTGTTGACCCTGACTTGTTGAGTTGAGATGGAAGTGTTGATGGGGCTCCTGTCACCTCTGAGTCTGGATATGTGTGTTTTATACACAGCCAATCTAGCCTGACTTTTAGGGAACACTGCAGTGCACACTTGTAGCTGCTGTCTTTCAGATGGGACTTTAACCAAAGCCTTGTCTGCCCTATCAAGTGGGTAGAAACCATCCCTTGGCAGTAATGGAAGAAAAGTCAGGGAATTCTCCCTGTTGTCCTGATCAATATCTATCCCTTAACTGTCATGGGAAAGAAAGCAGATTATCTGGTTCTTATTTGATATTTGTTGTGGAAATTGTGCGTGGGTTGTCATTTTCTTTGAACTACAACCTTGATTATTCTTCAGAAGAACCTGTCTGGCTGGAAGGTACTTTTGGATGTCCTGCAGTGGTGAAAGTTGCTATATAAATGCAAATCTCTCCCATGTTTAAATTTCTGGGTTTGGCTGAGCCCCTCTCCTAAATCTGTTCTGTCTGCAGATTCCATCTTTACTTTCTGACTTCATTCTGCATTCAGGGCCACGCTGTTGGATCAATGTTAGGCTTTCCTACAAAAAAAGCAGGATGTCCCAAGTCTGCCAAACTGTACTGTGTCTGATTGAAAAGCCTAAATGACCCGCACATTGAGGCCTTTTGATTTCCAAGCATGATGATCACAGTTGATTTATATCAACTCCATCTACCCACCTTCATCTTCATAGCCCTGTTGAAGCAGCAGAACCTGCCAATCTGAGGTTTGCAATGGTTAATTGACCTCCCCTGCCACCCCCAGCCTTAAAAACATGGAACATAGAACAGTACAGCACAGGAACAGGCCCTTTGGCCCACAATGCTGTGCCAAACATGACGCCAAATTAAACTAATCCCTTCTGCCTGCCCCTGGTCCATATCCCTCCATTCCTCGCATATTCATGTGCTTATCTAAAAGTCCCTTAAATGCCCTTATTATATCTGCCTCCACCACCACTCCTGGCGGTGTGTTCCAGGTCCCTACTGCTCTCTGTGTAAAAAGCTTGCCTCTCACATCTCCTTTGAACTTTCCCCCTCTCACCCTAAATGCATGGCCCCCAGTTCTAGACATTTCAACTCTGGGAAAAATATTCTGAACATGAATCCTACCTATGCATCTCATAATTTTGTAGACTTCTCGTCAGTCTCCCCTCAGCCTCCAGCGCTCCAGAGAAAACAACCCGAGTTTTTCTATCGCCTCCTTATAGCTCATATCCTCTAATCCAGGCAGTATCCTGGTAAACCTCTTCTGTACCCTGTCCAAAACCTGTAAAATCCTTCCTGTAATGTGGTGAGCAGAACTGAACACAATACTCTTAAGTGTGGCCTAAACAAAGTCTTATAAAGCTGCAACATGACATCCTGCCTCTTGTACTCAATCCCTCGATCAAGGCAGGCATATCACACACCTTCTTTACCACCCTATCTACTTGTGCAGCCACTTTCAGGGAGCTACGGGCTTGAAGGGCGGAGTTCCAGCTTGCATCTCCCATTCTGTGTGGGGAAGTGCTTCCTGACATCACCCCTGAATGGCCTGGTGCAAATCTCAGTTCATGTCTCTCACCTCCTACTCCCACCTACGTACCTCCCTCGCTACGGACGAAGTACAAACAGATTCAAGATCAGGTTCTTCCCCGCTGTTATCAGACTTTTGAATGGACCTCTTTAATGTTAATGTTGATCTCTCTCTGCACCTTCTCAGCAGCTGTAACACTGTATCCTGCACTCTGTTATGCTACCCTGATGCACTTGTATAGTATGATCTTCCTGTAAAGCACATAAGACAACATTCTTCACTGTACCTCGGTACACATGACTGTAACAAATCTAGTAGGCTCTCCCAATTCACCCTGTCAACTCCTTCTATGAACTTCAACTCTTCAATTAGATCTGTCATTTAATCTTTGAAGACAGGGGAGATAACGGCCTAGTGGGTCTAGCACTGGGCTATTAATCTGAAAACTCAGCTAATGTCCTGGGGCTCAGGTTCAATTCTTGCCATGGTGGACGATGGAATTTGAATTCAATAAAGAATCTGAAATCAAGGGTCCGATGAAGGTCATGAATCCAGTGCTGATTGTTGGAAAAGCCCACCTGGTTCATTAGTGCCCTTTTGGGGAAGGAAACGGCCATCCTTACCTGGTCTGGCCTACATGTGATTCCAGACCCACAGCAATGTGGTTGACTCTTAAGTGCCCACCTCTGGGCAATTAGGGATGGACAATAAATGCTGGTCAGTGATGCCCTCATCCTGTGAATGAATGAGAAAACATATTTTCATTTCAGGTTTGTGTTGTTCTATGCTGCTTTTTCCAGCCTGTTTTTCATTTCTCTGTTATCTTTGATGCTCTTTTGCTGCATGTGGGACATGTGGTTGTGTTGACAGCAGGCTCGGAGTTACTGGTTGATACAAGCCGAAATTCACAGCTTAAACTGCACAGGCAGGGCTCCAGGATTCCTCCAGCAGCCAAAAGCTGGCTTTACTGGAGCTGTTGCTTTTCACAGAACCACAGAATTGTCACAGCACAGAAGGAGGCCATTCAGCCCACCATGCCTGTACTACCTCTTCAAACGAGTATCACTTCCTTGTGCCATTCTTCTGCTTTATCCCCATACCCTTGCTCATTATTTTTATCCAAACCACCATCCAAATGCCCAATTGAACCCGCCTCCCCCACATTTCCAAGCAGTGCATTCCAGCCCCTAACTATTCGCTGAGGGAAAACAGTTTTCTCATATCACCCTTGCTTCATTCGCACGTCACTTCAAATCTGCATCCCCTTGTTCTTTTTCCTTTTACAAGCAGGAACAGCTTCTCCCTATCTACTCTGTCCAGCCTGCTCATGATTTTGAAAACCTGTGTCAGATCTCCTCTCCGCCTTCTTCCCTCTAAGGAGACTAGTCCCAACTCCTTCAGTCTACCCTCATTGCTGAAGTTTCTCATTCCTGGAACTATTTGTGTAAATCATTCTCCAACACAATTTCTTTGATTTGATTTAATGATTTGATTTATTGTCACGTGTACCTAAGTACAGTGAAAAGGTTTGATTGTGAGCAGTACAGGTGGATCATAGTAAGCAAGGACATACAGATATGGGGTGAAAAAGATACTAATGCATAGGCATTTACGTCAGATAGGGTGTTTGCTAGGCAAGATCGATATTAACAACATCGGGATTAATTTAAGTTGTAGAGTCCATTCATCAGTCTAATGATGGCAGGGAAGCAGCTTTTTCTGAACCTGCTGATGTGTGTGTTCAAGCTCCTGTATCTTCTGCCTGACCGAAGAGATTGTAGGAGGGCGTTACCGGGGTAGGATGGGTCTTTGCTGATGTTGGCAGCCTTTCCACAGCAACGTGCCATGTAAATGGAGTCCATGGATGGAAGGTTGGCTTCAGTGATGGTCTGGGCTGTGTACACCACCTTCTGTAGTTTCTTACGGTCCTGGGCAGAGCAGTTGCCATACCAGGCCGTTATGCACCCGGACAGTATGCTTTCAATGGTGCATCTGTAGAAGTTGGTGAGGAACCTTATGGACATGCCAAATTTTCTGAGCCGCCTGAGGAAGAAGAGGCGTTGTTGGGCCTTCTTGACTGTCACATTAACGTGGGAAGCCCAGGGAAGGTTGTCGGTTAGCGTCGCTCTGAGGAACTTGACGGTCTCAACCCTCTGAACCACAGCTCCGTTGATTTAGATGGAAGTGTGTTCTCCCTTTTTCTTTCAGTAATATTGAACAAGCGAGGTTCTGGTTTGACCCAGCTAGCCAGCACTGTGCTGGGTTTACCAAAAGTGCTGAAAGGTGGGTTAGCTGGGACATGATTGGCATGGAAAGGTGGGGCTGGGGGTTGGGGGAAATAGGAGGACATCAATATACAGTGAGATGAAGTAGACACGGGAGGAAGCTTGTGAGGAGCATAAAGACGAGAATGGGTCAAATTGGGCCAAACGGCCTATTTCTGTGCTGCAAACAGAATAGTGTCAACAAAGAATCAAGAATCAAGCTAGAGGCTATCTACAATCCTCTGTTATGTATTTTGAGCCATGTATAATAGGATGAGAGATGCACTCGGAGATAGAAGCAGGGATGTTGTTTCCATTGGTGGGTGAAACTAGAATGAGGGGGCATAGTCTCAAAATAAGGGGGAGCAGATTTAGGAGAGAGTTGAGGAGAAATGTCTTCACCCAAAGGGTTGTAAATCTGTGGAATTCCCTGCCAATGAAGCAGCTTAGGCTTCCTCATTGAATGTTTTTAAAGATAGATAGATTTTTGAACAGTGAAAGAATTAAGGGTTGTGGTGAGTAGGCAGGTAAATGGAGCTGAGTCCATGGAAGGATCAGCCATGATCATATTGAATAGTAGAACAGGTTTGATGGGCCAGATGGCCTGCTCTTGCTCCTATTTCTTATGTTGTTGAACTTATCTTGTGCACAAACCCGCATCATTTAGTGAATGCCCCTGAGGATTATTAATCACGGCTATGAAACAGAAACTGATTCTCCTCACGCCCCAGGCTGCCTTGCAATCAATGTTCTGTTACCTTCTAGGTCTTGATTAAAGTTGGAAAATGGTAGTGAGCAGTTGGATTCTCCAATCTCTCCACATTGATCAGAGATGACAAGGTGGTCATTCAGCAGGAGTTCAATGTGTGGAGGAGGGACAAAAGGATATAAAGATATTTTAATGGGATGAGATGAGGGGGAATAGAAGGAGGCTGATGTGGAGCATAAAGACCAGCATCGACCCAATGGGCTGCATGGCCTGTTTCTGTACGTGGAAGAATGGACTGAAATCTATGAATCCTGTTTATATGCTTTTAATTTATGCTTTATTTACCAGAGACCATTTGCTAATTATTAATGTACATTGTTGGATAAGCACCCAGGCTTGTCCCCTTGTTGTTTTGTTGAGTGAGATATCAATAACTTCAGGTGGGGTAATGGTAAGACAGCTTAATGTCCTTGGGATCTCACACTAGGTCATTATTCCCCAAGACACCATCTGGAAGTGGGTAGGGGGTATTGGGTGAGGCTTGCCTAGTGATGCCCACTGATGTTGATTAGCCAGGCAAGCTCTGTTTGTTCCCTCCCCTCCTACATCCCACAAATTTTGTTGGGGCACTGAAGAGCAATCAGTGCTGAGTTAAGGAAAGAGTTGTATTTCAACAGTGAGTGAGTAGGCATCCCTTAATATGTGACCTGTCAGAGGCCCAAATAAAAGGTAAAACTACTGCAGATGCTGGAATTCTGAAATTAAAAAGAGAACCAGAAACTCAGATGTCTGGAGAGAGAAACAGAGCTAATGTTTTGAGTCCAGCAGTGACTGTTCTTTGGAACGGAGGAGGTCCAATCCTTTTGACAGGATTAGAATTGAGCCATCAAGTGGACTCAGCAAAGTAGCTTTTCACACCAAAGCTAGTGAAGCTCTTAAAGGGGCTGAATTGTGTGTGGCATTTGAGTGGCTGCCGGACTGAAAGCCTCAATGCCCTTAAAGGGAATGCCAACATGCTCTGTTTCCCAGGTAACCAAACTGAGCCGGTCCTGAAGACTCCATAAAACCATATTATAGGAGCAGAATTAGGCCATTTGGCATATTGGGTCTGCTCAGTCTTTCAATCATGACTGGTATGTTTCTCAATCCCACTCTCCTGCCTTCTCCCCATAACTCTTGATCCCCTAACTGATCAAGAACCTATCTATCTCTGTCTTAAATGCACTCAACGACTTGGCCTCCACAGCTCTCTGCGGCAATGAATTCCACAGATTCACCTCTCTCTGGCTTCTAACAGGTCGTCCCTTCCCTCTGAGGCTGTGCCCCCAAGTCCCAGTCTCTCCTATAAGTGAAAACAACTTTTCCATGTCCACTTTATGTAGGCCTCTCAATAAGTTTCAATCAGGTTCCCAACCCCGCCCCCATCCTTCTAAAATGCCAGAGGTTAATAATAAATCTTCAGGACAACTAGGCAAGAAAAGGAATGTGAATAGTGTTGAAAATTGAATGTTCTTTGAACTGTATATTTGAACAATTATGAAAATATAAGGACTGTCAGAGAACGAGATCACAGGATGAAGACCTCCAGGAAAACAGGTGGCTGGAGTGGGTAACATTTTTCCCAGCACTCTATCTCTCTCCCAACTGGGTCACATCTAATGTTTGACACAAGAACATACCCCGCTCACCCCCTGACGCTCCCTTACCCACTCATCCGTCACCAGTGACTCTCCTCCTTCCCTGACCCCAGTGACCCCTCTCCCTGATTACTAACTGCTCATCAATGCCCCTTCTTCACCTTCCCCCTCCCCTAGCTCCCATAGTCACTCATGAATCCAATCAGGAATTCTGGAGATAGTAGGAACTGCAGATGCTGGAGAATCCGAGACAACAAGGTGCAGGGCTGGATGAACACAGCAGGCCAAGCAGCATCATAGGAGCAGAGAGGCTGACGTTTCAGGCCTAGACCCTTCATCAGAAAAAGGAATTCTGGAGAAATTCCTTTGCCCAGAGATCAGTGAAAAAGTAGAACTCTCTGGGGCAGTGAGTGGTTAAAGTGTTGATGAAGATACATTGAATAGGAAACTAGAGAAGCAGACGAGGGTTAGTGTAGGAAAGGATTGGAAAACAGTGCTGATGGGATACAATGAAGAGGGAGTGGGAAGAGGCTCATGAGCGACAGAAACACCAGGTGGGCTGAATGGCCTGTTTCTGCACTGTAAATACTTTGTAAGAAGTTAAAAAGGAAGCACGCTGTAAATTGGGGTCACTGGTGTCACAATGAGACTAAAACTCTCTTTGTAAAATTCTTCTCAGCAAATATATGAGCTTACATTTCATGAAATAACATAAGTTCAAGGTCGAGTTTTTTGAAGCTGAGTGTTTATTGCAACGACTGATGGTTGCCATGGCAACCCTGTCACATATAACCACGAGCCAGAAGTCCTTTGACTTTACAGTAGTCGCTTTCATCCTGTGTGCTCATGGCTGACTTAAATGCCTCCCCAGACCCCTCCAAACCGACCACACACCCCCACCCTCCCAGCACTCCCATATTGTCACACGTGTCTGTCTCTCAGGAAGACAAATCTATCACCCTCCTCATCTCTCCCGCGCTCCTCACACCCGCCAGTTCTCCATCCAATGTCTTTCTGCCTCGGGAATATGTGGGAATGAGAGATAAGGAGAGCAGCGAACGTAGAACGTAGCACGTGGGCTCCATCTGCAAATATCGATGCCAAGTCAATAACTGTGACCATTGATCTAAAAGTCACCAAGTCCTTTGGATGATTGATGAGTAATCAATGGGCTACAGTGGAGGTACATCATTGTTGACGTTGCAATCACCTAAGACAGAACAGAAAGCTCCTTGCTCCTTTGTTCACATCCATGGAAAGTCAATACCATATTCAGTTCAGCTGGGCAGGATTATTTTCTGAAAGCTCACCTAAAATTAATCAGCATTCAAACCAACCAGAGTGCCCAAACGAACAACAAATACATTATTAGGAGGAGCTTGTGATGTGCGAATTAGCTGCCCTACATGACAACAATGACGATATTTTGGAAGTATTTCATTGACTTTGGGGTTCCCCAAGATCTCGCAGTGTTGCAAACTCTTTCTTCCTGGATATTGGATGGTGAATTGACAGAGAGCCCTCCTTTTTATGGCACTTGCTTGTGGGTGGGTGGGATAGGGTTTCCATGGAATGAGGGGTCGGGTCAATTATTGTTTTAATTCTGTTCCTAGAAATTCATGAGAAGGAAATTTTAACAATTAGCAACCACCAGGCATACAGTCGTGTCACGAGTCGCAGTGACTGAGAGAGAAAGAAATACAGTATGATTTTAGTTGAGGCTAAATTGAAGACTGTAGTGGTTCCTGGATAATCACAGAGAGCACAGTCTGATCCAAAACCCAATGGTTTAAAGCCAAATTGGTGACCCAAATTCTAAAGTCCCATGGCTCTTGTAGCTTAGTGACTACTAAAGAATGGGACAGCATGTTACGCTCATTTCGATGGGGGCTTCCCATATGTTGTGTGTCTATCACAACAAGTTTGTCCCAAATGGAGAGCATTCTCTGAATATCACAGAACACTCATTTGAAGGTTTGCTCCAAACTGGGAAAGAGTATTGATCCTCGTTTCTGTTATTTTTTGGAGTGTTATTGCATCGTAGTGTTAATATTTCCAGGTGTGTTTGTGTTAGTCAATGTGCTGTGAATAACCTGCATTCTTGGAATCTTGTGTTTTTATGTACTGAACTTTGGTTGTTAGAATAAACGATTTTTAAAAATGGAAACTGTCTTTTTCTTTCCAATTCTCTGTGTTTGTTTAGATTTAGGTTTAGGTTTAGAATTCGGTTTTGTTGTCATGCGTACTCAAGTACGGAGTACAAGGGCAGAGTGAAAAGTGTACAATGTTGCTACACACGCACCATCTTAGGTACAGGGAACCTGGGTACAAAATCTTAGTTGCAGAAGCAGAAAGATAAAGGTATAAGTTAAAAAGTTCAACACTACAGTCTTCTTAGCATACAAGTGGAATAATAAGGAAATAAAGCTAAAAAGTGAAACATTACAGCCTTTTCTTAAGCCATGAGCCTGCAGGTGCACCAGACTAGGCTTTTCTCCAACAAGGCTCACTCTCCCCTGCACAGGACTCACTCTCCCCTGCACTGGGCATGTTCACCCACATTGGGCTAAGACCCACCCATGCTCACCACCCTCCTTTGCCACAGCCGCCACCCTTCACCACACCTTTCTTATCTGAGGGAGAAGGGTCTAGGGCAGCTGGTGGAATTTAAATTTGATTCATAAATCTGGAATATAAAGCCAGACTCAGCGATAAAGACGTGGTACCTCCACCGATTGTGGCAACACCTGCAAATCCCACATCCCATGAAAGAAAAAAAAAGGGGAATTGGATAATGAGGCAGTGGCTGGTAATACAAAAGGAGACCATTTGGCTCATCATATCTACTAGGTCTTTGAAAGAACGTGCTGTTTGTTCTACATCCTTGCTATTTTACAGCCCTCTGCCATTTGTTTTTGTGAAAGTACTTTTATCTTGCAAGTATTTATCCAATTCCCCTTTTGCAAATCTCTGTTACATCTGTTTCCATCACTGTTTCAGACAACATCTCACCTAATAAATCGAAAAAAATCTCCTAATTCTCTCCTACCTGTTCTTTGGCCTTAAATCGGTGGCTAATGCTTATCCATCCTCCTGCCAGTGAAAGCAGTTTAACCTTGTTTAATCCAACAAAGCCCTGCATGGGCTTAAAAACCTCAATTAAATCTCACCTGTGACTTTCTTTGTTCTAAGAACAATACTCCATCCAGAGCTCCAGCAGAAATAATCTAAATGAAATGATATAAATCATCTGCAAGCATGGACAGAGTGTAACAGAGCAGAGTTTGTGGATGATACTAAAATAGGTGGGAAAACACACAGTGATAAGGAGTTAAAGAATTTACAGATGGATATTAATAGGCTAGGGCAACGGGCCTGAATCTGGCAGATGAAGTTTAATGTGGATAAGTGTGAGGTTGTCCATTTTGGCTGGAAAAATAGAAGGGCAAATTATTATTTAAATGGGAAGCAGATTCAAAATGCATCAGGGCAGAGAGATCTGGGCGTCTTTGTGAATGAATCACAGAAAGTGGGTATGCAGGTACAGCATATATTAAGCAAGGCAAATGGAATCCTGGCATTTATTGCAAAACAACTGGATTATAAAAGTAAAGAAATGTTGTTACAATTACATAAGGCTTTGGTGAGACCACATCTGGAATATTGTGTCTAGTTTTAGTCTCTTTACTAGAGGAAGGCACTGGAGGCAATTCTAAGGAGGTTTACCAGGTTGATTCCAGGGATGAAAGGGCTGCTGTATGAGGAGTGGTTGAATAGCTTGGGCTTGTAGTCGCTTGAGTTCAGAAGCATGAGGGGGGATCTGATTGAGGTATATAGAATGCTAAAGGGGATCGATAAGGTGAACGTTGAATGGATGTTCTCCCTTATAGGACAGTCTCGAACAAGAGGTCATAGATATAGAGTGAGAGGAGGTAGGTTCAAAACTGAGATGAGGAGAAATTACTTCTCTCAGTGGGTTGTGAATCTGTGGAACTCACTGCTCCAGAGTGTAGTGGAGGCAGGATCAGTCAACAAATTCAAGAAAAAAAAGTTTCTGATGAAAGGTGCGATAAAGGGCTATGGGGACCAGGCAGGAGAGTGGAGTTGAGACCGGGATAAGATCCATCATAAAAACGGAAAGAACTGCAGATGCTGTAAATCAGGAACAAAAACAAAGTTGCTGGAAAAGCTCAGCCGGTCTGGCAGCATCTGTGGAGGAGAAAACATAATTAATGTTTTGGGTCCGTTGACCCTTCCTCAGAACTGTCCCAAAACGTTAACTCTGTGACTGAAGTGTCAGTCAGAGAGCACTTTCGGGCCAGTGAACATAACTGTCTTAGTTTTAACATAGTTATGGAAAAAGATAGGACAGGTCCACAGATTAAGGTGCTAAACTGGAGCAGGGCTAATTTTGAGACCATTAGGCAGGATCTAGCAGAGGTCGATTGGGTGAGTCTGTTTGAAGGAAAAGGAAAGATTGGCAAATGGGAGGCTTTTAAAAGTGTGATATCAAGAGTCCAGGGATAGTATGACCCTGTTAGGGTGAGGGGACAAGCTGGCGGGTTTAGGGATCCCTGGCTGACAAAGGATATTGAGGCTCCAGTCAGGATAAAGAAGAAGGCATACAATGGGTTTAACCTATTGGGCTCAAGTGAATCCCTAGATGACTATAAAAAGTGTAGGATCATACTTAAGAGGGAAGTCAGAAGAGCAAGACGAGGGTATGAGATGGATCTAGTAGAAAAGGTTAAAGATAATCCCAAGAGGTTCTATAGGTATATTAAAAGTAAAAGGGTGGCTAGGAAGAGAATAGGACCCCTTAAAGATCAGCATGTGTGGAGCCACAGGGGATGGGGGAGATTTTTAATGAAGTGGTAATGTTTTGGACTGCCTACATGCCACCAGAGAGGAGGTGTTTGCAGCCTTAAAGCACATTAAGGTGGATAAATCCCTTGGGCCTCATCAAGTCCATCCTCAGACATTATGGGAGGCTAGGGAAGAAACTGCAGAGGCCCTTGCAGAAATTTTTGCTTCATTTTTAGCCGCTGGTGAAGTTCTGAGAGACTGGAGGGTGGCTAATGTTGTTCCATTGTTTAAGAAAGGTAGCGAAGTCAAGTCAGGGAACTACAGGCCAGTAAGCCTGAAATCAATGGGAGGCAAGTTATTGGAGAGGATACTGAAGGACAGGATCAATCAACGTTTAGTTAGTCAAGGTCTCATAAGGGATAGTCAGCATGGATTTGTGCGTGGGAAGTCACGTTTGACAAATCTTTTAGAATTTTTCGAAGAGGTAACCAGGAGGATGGATGAGGGTAGCGCAGTGGCTGTTGTCTGTATTGACTTTAAGGCCTTTGACAAGCTCCTGCATGGCAGGCTAGTATTGAAGGTTAGTTCACATGGGATCGAGGGAGAGCTAACTAATTGGATTCAAAATTGGTTCAATGGCAGGAAGCAGAGGGTGATGGTTGAAGGTTGTGTCTTGGACTGGAGGCTTGTGGCTAGTGGTGTGCCACAGGGGTTGGTGCTGGAACCTTTATTATTTATTATTTACATAAATGATCTGGATGTGAACGTACAGGGCATGATTAGTAAGTTTGCAGATGCTACAAAATTAAGAGGTATCGTTGATAGCGCGGAAGGTTATCAAAAATTACAGAGGAATCTTGATCAGATGGGAAATGAGCTGAGGATTGGCAAATGCAATTCAATATAGAAAAGTGTGAGGTGTTGCACTTTGGAAAGTCAAACCAAGGTAGGACGTACACAATAAACGATAAAGGTCCTAAGGAGTGTTGTGGAACAGAGGGACCTAGGAGTATAAGTACATAGTTTGTTGAAAGCGGTGTCACAGGTGGATAGGGTGGTGAAGAAGGCATTTAGCATGCTGGCCTTCATTGGTCAAGGCATGGAGTATAGGAATTGGGGCGTTATTTTACAGTTGTACAAGTCATTGGTGAGGCCGCACTTGGAATATTGTGTACAGTTTTGGTCACCCTGTTATAAGAAAAACATAGTTAAACTGGAAAATGTGCAAAGAAGATTTACGAGGATGTTGCCAGGACTAGTAGGCCTGAGTTATAGGGACAGGTTGGACAGGATAGGACTATATTCCCTGGAATGTAGGAGAATGAGGGGCGACCTTTTTGAGGTGTATAAAATTATGAGGGGCATAGATAGGATGAATGCATATAGTCTTTTTCCCAGGGATGGGGAATTGAAAACTAGAGAGCATAGGTTTAAGGTGAGAGGGGAAGGATTTAAGAAGGACCTGAAGGGCAACTTCTTCACGCAGAGAGTGGTGCGTATATGGTCCAACTACTTGGAGTGTTCCGCGGTGCCGAGGGTCTGCACACAGGTTGATGCAGCCACACACAAAGGTGACCATCAGGATGAGGGCGGCATTGGGTACGTTCTTCTCCATCTTATCCAGAGCTTCATAAATGGCATCCCTACAGAGAGTCCATCTCTAGATGAAGTTGAAGATGGCTTGGGTGGCTGCAGTTCTTAGTCAGATGCCCCTCCTGTTAACCTGCAGCAGTCCAGGAGGGTCATCTTTATGGACAAAGGTCCTATCCACTGGTGCAGAGCTGGATGAACACAGCAGGCCAAGCAGCATCACAGGAGCAGGAAGGCTGACGTTTCGGGCCTAGACCCTTCATCAGAAATGGGCGAGGGGAAGGGGGTTCTGAAATAAATAGGGAGAGAGGGGGAGGCAGATAGAAGATGGAAAGAGGAGAAGATAGGTGGAGAGGAAACAGACAGGTCAAAGAGGCGGGGATGGACATCTGCCAATGTGGTATACTGCATCCGCTGTACCCGTTGTGGCCTCCTCTACATCGGGGAAACCAAGCGGAGGCTCGGGGACCGCTTTGCAGAACACCTACGGTCGGTTCGCAATAAACAACTGCACCTCCCAGTCGCGAACCATTTCAACTCCCCCTCCCATTCCTCAGACGACATGTCCATTCTGGGCCTCCTGCAGTGACACAACGATGCCACCCGAAGGTTGCAGGAACAGCAACTCATATTCCTCTTGGGAACCCTGCAGCCCAATGGTATCAATGTGGATTTCACAAGCTTCAAAATATCCCCTCCCGCTACCGCATCCCAAAACCAGCCCAGCTCGTCCCCGCCTCCCTAACCTGTTCTTCCTCCCACCTATCCACTCCTCCCACCTCAAGCCGCACCTCCATCTCCTACCTACTAACCTCATCCTGCCCCCTTGACCTGTCCGTCCTCCCTGGACTGACCTATCCCTTCCCTAACTCCCCACCTCCACTCACCTTTACTGGCTCTATCCCCGCCTCTTCGACCTATCTGTTTCCTCTCCACCTATCTTCTCCTTTATCCATCTTCTATCTGCCTCTCCCTCTCTCCCTATTTATTTCAGAACCTCCTTCCCCTCCCCCATTTCTGAAGAAGGGTCTCGGCCCAAAACGTCAGCCTTCCTGCTCCTGTGATGCTGCTTGGCCTGCTGTGTTCATCCAGCTCTGCACCTTGTTGTCTTGGATTCTCCAGCATCTGCAGTTCCTACTATCTCCCATTCACTGGTGTTCCTTTCCCCACCTTCTTGACAGTCATCCTGACTGTGTTCTGGCTACCCTGGCCTGGAGGCATGAGCAATTGCTGATGTCATAGCTCTGATTGGATGTATACTGAATTGGCATTAGGCCAATATCAGCATAAAGATCCACCCTCAGCTCAACAGATGCCCAATTATCTTGAAATCCTCTGATGAATGTGTGGAATGAACTGTCAGAGGAAGTGGTACATGCAGGTAGTACACTTACACAACATTTAAAAGACATTTGGACAGGTACATGAATAGGAAAGGGATATGAGCCAAATGCAGGCAAGTGAGACTTGTTTAATTTGGGAAACTTAGTCGGCATGGACAAGTTGGATCAAAAGGTTGATTTCCATGCTATATGACTCTACAACTTGCAACTCAGAGCTTACACTTGGTCTAAGCCAAAAGACTGTGGCCTGTGGCTTGGAAAGAATTACTAAGCACAAGGTCTTGATGACCAGAGTGTGTGGGAGAAGTTTGAAGTTATCTTGCTTTCAATTGGAAGTCATTGCCTTTGAGACATTGGAAAGGGACCAGGTATTAATCTAAGCCCTAAACTGTATGGATAGCAAGTCCTGAAATGCACTTGTAAAGTTCTGCTTGTTTAAGTCTTATTTATAAGATAAGTAAAGTTCCCTGAGTTACTGCATGAGAATTGTCTGTTGCGGTCGTATTGGTTAAAGTTTTAAATGGACAAATTGATATTGGGACTTGAGTTTAACTTATAAGACCCCTAGAGCTTGCTTTGCACAAAGTCTTGGTTAAACCACACCTGGAGTACAATGTTCAATACCAGTTACAGCGCCTTTCAAAAGGTACACTAACCTTTGTGTGAGTGTACACAGAGTTAAAAAGAATAACAGGATACCAAAAGTTAGATTGAAAGGGGGAATTGGGCTTGTATTCCCAGATTTTAGAAGATTAAGGAATTATTCCATTGATATTTTCATGGTATAAGGGAAAGCAGTAGTGTGATTTAAAACAAGAACTGATATCAAATCACACTACTGAAGATGCTGGAAATCAAATTAAAATTGAAAATATTGAATAGGCACAAATCTGATGAAATCTGTGGAGAGAGAATATTTTTAAGAACAATGTATTTGGTGCAAGATTTATCAATCTGCAATGCTGGTGGAAACTTGTGCGGTCCCCTTGGAGAATTTGGTCAATAAAATCAATTCTAATTAAAATAAATTGATCATTAAATAACCTCGATCCAAATCTGGTTATTATCCCACTGCTGTTTGTTACTGTGTACCAATTGGCTGCTACACTACCTGCATTACAACAGTCACTAAACTTTGACCAATTAAATACTTTCAACAACCAATTAAATACTTTCAAAGAAATGAGAAAACTGCGGATGCTGGAATCCAAGGTGGACAAACAGGAGGCTGGAAGAACACAGCAGGCCAGGCATCATCTGGAGGAAAGGAGAAGTCAACGTTTCACGTATGACCTCCTTTCTCCTTGCTCCTTTTCTCCAGATGCTGCCTGGCCTGCTGTGTTCTTCCAGCCTCCCGTTTGTCTACCTTGGATTCCAGCATCTGCAGTTTTCTCCTCTCTTTGAAAGTATTTAATTGGTTATAAAGCACTTTCAGACATCCAATGACTGATTGTGTAAAGAACTAAATAAATGTAGATCATTCATTTTTCTGATTGAGAGGAATCCTGGAGAAACTCCACTCAAGACCTGCAATATTTTTCAACTGAATTTGCACTCATTTTGGAACTCCCTATTTCATGGTAGTTCTACAAAGTGCTTCAATGCTTTTTTTGGTCTCCACAATGTTTTTCTCTCCTACCTGGATAAGATGTGGTTTAGCACAAAAGTAAGTGGTATGTTCTCAATTCAATCAATAATAGAATTTGAGCTAAGTACAATGGGTATGTGAAATTTTGACTGGAATGAAAGTGGTCAATAGTACAATACAGATTCTGTGCTCTGAAACCTAGGCTGTTTATGATGACAGCATTTTTCTGTAATACTGGAGTAGATCACTGCTGGTTATAGCAATGTCTATATTAGTGATGGGAGCAATTTGAGATGATGATTTAATAGCACAATAGAAGGCGAGGAGACCAAAGGCACCAGAGTGTATTATTAAAGTTGATTTCTCTTTTCCAACCAGATTGAAAGCAATTCTGGTGACATAAAGAAAATTGATCGATAGCGGCTGAGAAAAGGGATCCTGTTATTAGAAATATTGATAAATCTGGCTCATAAGGACCTTTGGAAGAGAGTATGGACTTTCTGGATGGGTGTGTAAAAGTCAATAATCCCATATTGCATTTATACAGCACCTTTAACACGGTCAAATATTCCAAGGCACTTCACGGGAGTGACAAAACTGAATTTGGTCAGAAATCCCACAACACCAGGTTATAGACCAACAGGTGTATTTGAAAACACAAGCTTTCAGAGCCTTACTCCTTCTTCAGGTGTTAGTGAGAGAGATGACATCAAACACAGAATTTGTAAGTAAAAGATCAAAGATGCATACCATTGATCAGGATGTACTAAACAAACCTAAGATGCTGTTTAATCTTTAATCAGTTAGAAGGTTTTAATTGATTAATATGTATATGTAAATCCCTGAATTCCTTTCAAATCACGGTCCTGAGAGAACTAAAGGTTTTATCAGTGTAAAGAAGAGGTGGCATTTTACATCTAACAAAGAATGTTATGTGTGAGACTTTGTTTGGATTTAGTTCAGACTCGTTTTAATTCTAAAGTAGGAATTTATGAAACACCATGTTGACTGTTTATAAATTGGGTGCTTTTTGAACAAAATAAAATGTATCTGCAAATATGTACACACGTGAATCTATGGGGTGAATTTGTGTGTGCATGTGCCTGCGACAGTATATTGGTGAAACCATGCAGACGCTATGACAACAGATGAATGGACACCATTCGTCAACAGGGATGTTCTCTCCCAGTGGGGGAACACTTCAGCGGTCAGTGACATTCCGCCTTGGATCTTCAGGTAAACATCCTCCAGGGCGGACTTTGGGATACACAACAACGCAGAGTCACCAGGCAGAGGCTGACAACCACGTTCAGTACCCATGAGGATGGCTTCAACCAGGATCTTGGGTTCATGTCGCACTATGGTGACCTCCACCACACTTCAGACACACACACACACACACATACACACACACTCTCTTTTAAATGTTGTAAGTGTACTACCTGCATGCACCACTTCTGGTCATTCATTCCACACATTCTGAAGAACGGTCCTGACCCGAAACGTCAACTTTCCTGCTCCTCTGATGCTGCCTGGCCTGCTGTGTTCCTCCAGCTCCACACCGTGTTGCCCTGGAACATTAGCTGGGTTTTTGGATTAATAGCCTAGTGATAATACCACTAGGCCATCACCTAGTGAGGGAAAGAAGTTTAGGGAGGGAATTTCAGAGTTTAGGACCTTGACAGCTGAAGGCATGTCTACCAACAGTGAAGCAATTAAAATGTGCAAAAGGCCAGAATTGAAGGAATGAAGAAATCTAGTAGAGTTGTTGGGCTGGGGGAGATTGGAAGGTCCTATAGAGATTTGAAAGTAAGATTTTAAATTGGAAGTATTACTTGAAGGAGGCATGGAGATGCTGCAGGAACAATGGACTGAATGGCCTCGACTTGTTCTCTGTTAAAATATAAACTTGCACTGTGACTACCTGGAAATGGCACAAACACAATAGGTCCAGTTAGGTGACCATTGTAGCACTGATAATAAGATGTTGATCAGTCTGTGGAGTTATTTTAGGAACAATCTGAAGGAAATGCATCAGAACCTCAGTGATTCTATCTTTAAACTGAAAAGCCTCTTGAGGCATCAACATAGTTAAAACACGTTGAAGGGGAGAAAAGAAATGGAGCTAGACTTTCGGTGATGATGTGCCTGGTTTTCTTACACACAATGTGTAACATGGCAGGTTGATACAATATGGCAGGTGGATGGCTCAACAAGAGATCCACAGGGAGGGTTGATACTGATATATCTTACACTATATGTGAGCCTTTATGAATGTATAAATGAGGATGTCTTAGATCTGTCTCACTTCCTATCACCAAATTGGCAGGGTCACCCTTGAACCTTCTGTCAAACCACCCTGTGGTGAATTTCTCTGGAAAGATGATTGAGATGTCAGGCTGATTTGCACCTCCTTCTACCCCTGCTGTTCCCCCCCACTCATGCCCTCAATCTCAGGAACGTAGATGGCTGATCACTGTGTAGGATACTGGCTGCCACCATACAGAGAGGACATCAAGGTGCAGAAGAAATTCATAAGAATGATACCAGGCTATAACTGCACTATCACCTCTTCAGTTTGGAATGCTTGGTACCAAATCATTGCTGGATTTTAGAATCTTCTTGATTCTGGAATGATGCTGGACTATTTAATCATGAATGTAGGAACCTGAAAACACTATTGAAATACTGACTTGAAGCAGTTAGATCATATAATCCCTAAAGTGTGGAAACAGGCCCTTTGGCCCAACAAGTTCACACGGACCCTCAGATCATCCCGCCCCAGACCCATCCCCCTATAACCCACCTAATCTACACATCCCTCAACACTATGGGCAATTTTTCATGGCCAATTCACCTACCCTGCACATCTTTGGACTGTGGGAAGAAACCGGAGCACCCAAAGGAAACCCACGCAGACACAGGGAGAACATGCAAACTCCACACAGACTGTTGCCTGAGGGTAGAATCAAACCTGGGTCCTTGGCGCTGTGAGGCAGCAGTGCTAACCACTGAACCACGGTGCCACCCCAAAGTTATCTGCTGAAACCTGGGATCAAACCAGGGACCTTTAGGTCTTCAGTCTAATGCTCTCCTACCTGAGCTATTTTGGCCCCACAGTGGTCAAAGTTAACAGTGGTCAAACATAAAAATAATTTTACTTATCCAAATACTCCATCTTATGTTTTCACTTCCAAAGCACTGTATTAAGATGATGCTGATGACAAGGGGAGGTGATGGCCCAGTGTTATTATCACTAGACTATTAATCCAAAAACTCAGCTAATATTCTGGGGACTTGGGTTCAAGTCCTACCTTGGCAAATGGTGGAACTTGAATTCAATAATAACCTGGAATTAAGAATCTACTGATGACCATGAAAACATTGCCAATCGTCAGGAAAATCTCATCTGGCTCACTAATGTCCTTTAGGGAAGGAAATCTGCCATTCTTACCTGGTCTGGTCTACATGTGACTCCAGACTCACAACAATGTGGTTGACTCTAAACTGCCCTTTGAAATGGCCTAGTAAACCACTTGGTATAAAGGCAACTAGGAACTTGCAATAAATATGGGCTAGCCACTGATGCCCATGTCCCACAAGTGTATAAAGGGGGAAAAAAATCAAGAAAATGTTTCAGTTTTCTCAAATAATTTCTGGACAACTGGTGTTTCTGAACAAAATCAAAAAAACTGCGGATGCTGTAAATCAGAGACAAAAGCAGAAGTTGCTGGAAAAACTTAGCAGGTCTGGCAGCATCTGTGAAGAGAAATCAAAGTTAATGTTTCAGGTCGGGTGACCCTTCCTCAGAACTTCTGTTTTTGTTTCTGGTGTTTCTGAACAACTGGACTGCAGTGATCGTAGTTCATCAGGGAAAATACAACAGGCAAAGGCTGGAAGGAGAAGACTGAATGGTGAGCTGACAGAGGATTTTAAGATGGTCAAAAGATTCTACAGTGTAGATATATGGAAGAATATATGGTAAGAGAACAGAACTAAGGGTCATAAATAGCTAATAACCCCAATTGGGAATTCAAGGAAACCTATTCTTTCGAGAGTGGTGAGACTGCGGATAAAGTGAATATTATGAATGCATATTTAACAGATGAGGGAGACCCTTACAGAATGTTATGTTGATGGGATGAGATGAAGAGGGGACGTTAGGGCTTAAGTGGAGAATAGACATGTTTGTTTGGATGGATTGTTTTTATGCTTGTTTTATGTTTATATGCATTCTTGTTGTTTTATTAGTATACTGTCAGCAGAACGTTTAATCGTTCATGAGATATGTGTGTTGCTGACTGGGCCAGCATTTATGGCCCCATCCCTATTTGTAACAGTCAGCCATATGGCTGTGGGTCTGGAGTCACATGTAGGCCAGACCAGGTAAGAACAGCAGATGCCCTTCCCTGTGGGGAGTGAATCAGGTGGGCATTTTCATCCAATGGCAATGGTTACATGGTCACTATTAAGCGAGCTTTGAATTGCAGAACTTTACTGAACTCAAATTTCTTCACCTGCTGTGTCCTGAGCGTGTTATGATGTGGAGGATGCTGGGTTTTGGACTGGGGAGGACGATGTCAGAAGCCGCATGCCACCAGGTTCTAGTCCAACAGGTTTATTTGAAATCATAAGCTTTCGGATCGCTGCTTATGATTTCAAATAAATCTGCTGGACTATAACCTGGTTTCATGTGACTTTTGACTGAGAGTATTAGTCTGGGGTTCAGTATTACTAGTCCACTGATGTTAACATGGGCCAATATCTCCCCATATTATGTGATCCTTCAGTTGATCATAACGCTTGTGTCATCAATTGTGCCTTTTGAGAGACGGTTGGGACCTTTATTGTCTAACTGAGGGATGAATCCAGTGTTAGAGGACCGATCCAATCTTAAACCTAGCACACTTGCACAGCAAAGTGTCAGACAACAGCTGGATCTGACATTGGGATCCTGATGGAGCCTAGATTAGATACAGGATGGAATCTTGTATTAAATCATCCTGATTTCTAATTCCTAAAGCAATCTCACTGGTGCTTGGGTTAGCTGTTCTTTGCATAGATCTCTCTGGGTGAATATTGAATTGGTTTTGTGCGGTTTCTACCAGTCAATAAACATTGAACACATCAACATTAGAAATGCTGAGTTTGTCATAGTGGACTGAAAGAGCCACCTGTAACATTGTACCTAACTCCAGTTTCAATTGATCTCTTCACAAACGTCATTCCAATGTTGACCTTGGAGGGTGAAAGTGATAGAAATACTCTCACCCCGACCTGTTTGAGGTTTCTTTTGTTATCCAAGTTGAATGGTATATAAATAACTTCACTCTGGTTCTGAATAAAATGTTATTTGCTCCTTTTGTCAGTCATTTTAAATCTGTTCTGTCTTATTCTCGATCCTTTTTGTGAGTGGAAAGAGTTTCTATTCTATCCAGCCCATTCCTGATTTTAAACGTTTCCATCAGATCTCCTTTACTCTTCTCTCCAAAGAGAACAGTCCCAACTTCTTCGATTTGTCCCCATCACCGAAGTTTCTCATTTGTGGAGCCATTCTTGTAAACTGCTTCTGCACTGTCTCCAATGTGTCTGCATCTTTCCCACGAGGTGGCACTCAGCATAGTACACAATTCTCTAGGTAAGGACTAACAAGCATCTTATTAAAGTTCAGTATCACCTGATTGCCCTTGTGCTCAGTCCCCTATTAACAAAGCTGAGGATAAGGTATATTTTGTTTTTAATTGCGCTCAATGGTGCTGAGGTGAGGTGGTCGAGAGCTTCAGGTTCCTAACAGTAACTATCACCACCAATCAATCCTGGTCCAAAAATGCCAGTGCTACAGTCAAGAAAGCAAACCAATGCCTCTACTTCCTCAGGAGGCTAGGGAAATTCAGCATGTACGCAGTAACTCTTAACAATTTTTAAAGATGCACCCAGAATCGTCTATCTGGATGCATCACAGCTTAGTATGGCAACTGCTCTGCCCAAGACCGCAAGAAACTACAGAGAGTTGTGAAACCAGCCCAGTCCATCACGCAAACCAGCCTTCCTTCCATTGACTCCATCTACACTTCCCCCTGCCTTGGGAAAGCAACCAACATCATCAAAGACCCCTCCCATCCCAGTTATACTCTCTTCCACCCTCTACCATCAGGCAGAAGATACAAAAAAGTTTGAAAGCATGTACCAAAAGATTTTAGAACAGCTTCTACCCCGTTGTTATCAGATTTATGAATGGACCTCTTATATATTAGAGCTCATCTTTCTCTGAGCCTTCTCTGTAGCTATAACACTACATTTTGCATTTTGTTCTATTGCCCTGATATACTTATATAAGGTATGATATGTCTCTTTCACATGCAAAACAATACTTTTCACTGTATCTCGGTACACATGACAATAATAAATCAAATCACCTGACCTGCCACCTTTAATGTTCTGTGCACATATATACCCAGCTCCTTCTGTTCATGCGATAACAAGGTGTAGAGCTGGATGAACACAGCAGGCCAAACAGCATCAGAGGAGCAGGAAAGCTGAAGTTTCGGGCCTAGGCCCTTCTTCAGTTCATGCACCCACTTTAGAACTTTACCCCAAATTTTATGTTGTCTTTCAACGTTCTTCCTATCAAATTGCATTACCTCATATTTCTCTGCGTCAAACTTTATCTGCCAACTATCTGCCCACTCCTCCATCTTGTTTATGAGCTTTCAAGGCTTCCTCCTCTGTCATCATGTTCTGGGCAGTATCTTCCTCTTTGGTAAAGACAGGTGCAAAGTATTCATTTCACACCTCAGAGCTACCCTCTGCCTCCATGTGTAAATCCATTTTCAGGTCTCTAGTTGGCCCCACTCACTCTCCTTTTCGTATTTTACTATTTATATACCTGTAGAAGACTTTGGGAATGCTCCTTTCTGTTAACTGCCAGTGTTTTCTCATAATTCCTCTTTGCTTCACTTATTTGCTTTCTCACTTTCGCTCTGAACCTTCTGTATTTGTCTTGGTTATCAATTGCATTTTCTACCTGGACATCTGTCATATGCATTTTTTTTTCTTCTTTATCTTTAATTTATAACTCCTTTGTCATCTAAGGAGCTCTGCATCTGCTGGCTTTACCTTTCCCAGTTGTGATAATATACCTCAGCTGTACCAGCACCATCCCCTTATTGAAGGTAGCCCACCATTCAGCTACAGTTTTTCCTATGAACCCCTTGTTTTAGTCAGTCCTGCCCCAGCTCAGTCCTTGCCCCATTGAAGCCCGCTGTCTGCCAATTGGTTTTTCCTTACTCTGGTTTGTTGCATGTTATTCTTCACCTTTATCCTGGTTCGATAGTGTTGTCTGTGTCACCATTATACAATCCAGCTTTAACATTACAGATCGTTGACATCAGGTAGGCTGGCCATTCAAAAAACAATCTTTTTGACTTGGCCTTTTTAAAGAAATCAAAACCTACATTTATATAATGTCATCCCAAACCACATTTTATTATAGCCAAGGAAGTATTTCTGAAATGTAATCATTTTTGTAATGCAGGAAGCTCAACAGCCAAAGTATAGACCACAAACTCCATCAAAGGGTAATACAAAACATGCCCAGATAATCGGCTTTTTGCCATGTTGATTTGAGAGACAAATATTTCCCTGGACAGTAGAGAAAGCTTCCGTACTTCTTTGAAGTATTGCAAACTCTTGGGCTGTGTTCTGTCCACCTGACTTGATCCAAAAAGGCTTTCAGTTTCTTCAATTCTAGGAAGGTTGTACGGGAAAGGAGGAATGTCTTTTTTTAAATTTAGTAATATTTTTTAATCTAATTGTCCACTTTGCCACAAATGGCTGTTGTTTCTGCTAATCTTAGAATCCCTACAGTGTGAAAGCAGGCCCTTCAGCCCATTGAGTCCACACCAACCCTCCAACGAGCATCCCACCCATTCCCCATTCCTTGTAACCCTGCATTTCCCACAACTGATCCACTTAGCCTTCACATCCCTCGACACTATGGACAATTTAGAAAATAAACCCGAAAGAACTGCGGATGCTGTAAATTGGGAACAAAAACGGAAGTTGCTGAAAAGCTCAGCAGGTCTGGCAGCATCTGTGAAGGGAAAAACAGAGTTAATGTTTCCGGTCGGGTGACCCTTCCTCTGAACCTGCACATCTTTGGACCATGGGAGGAAACCAGAGCACCTGGAGGAAGGGCAGTGGCCGAGTGGTATTATCACTGGACTGTTAATCCAGAGACCTAGGTAATGTTCTGGGGATCTGGATTTGAATCCCACCATGGCAGCTGGTGGAATTTGATTTCAATAAATATTCGAAATTAAGAGTCGAACGATGACCATGAATCCATTGCTGGTTGCCAGGAAAAAACCCAATCTGGTTCGCTAATGTCCTTTAGGGAAGGAAATTGCCATCCTTACCTGGTCTGATTCCAGACCCACAGCACTGTGGTTGACTCATAACTGCCCTTTGGACAATAAATGCTGGCCCTAGCCAGTGAAGCTCTCATTCTATGAATGAATAAAGGAAACCAACACAGACAGTCGCCTGAAGTAGAGTTGAACCTGGGTCCCTGGTGCTGTGAGGCAGCAGTGCTAACCACTGAGCCACAATGCTGCCCATGCTTTCTTGATAGGGTTGATCTAATGAAATTGGGAAATCAAATTTGTAAGTTTCTACAGATAAAAATGTGCAGAGCTGGATGAACACAGCAGGCCAAGCAGCATCAGAGGAGCAGGAAAACTGACGTTTCGGGCCTAGACCCTTCTTCAGAAATGGGGGAGGGGAAGGGGGTTCTGAAATAAATAGGGAGAGAGGGGGAGGCGGATAGAAGATGGAGAGAGGAGAGGATAGGTGGAGAGGAGACAGACAGATCAAAGAGGCGGGGATGGAGCCAGTAAAGGTGAATGCAGGTGGGGAGGTAGGGAGGGGATAGGTCAGTCCAGGGAGGACGGACAAGGCACGGGGGCAGGATGAGGTTAGTAGGGAGGAGATGGGGGTGGGGCTTGAGGTGGGAGGAGGGGATAGGTGGGAGGAAGAACAGGTTAGGGAGGCGGGGACGAGCTGGGCTGGTTTTGGGATGCGGTAGCGGGAGGGGAGATTTTGAAGCTTGTGAAATCCACAATGATACCATTGGGCTGCAGGGTTCCCAAGTGGAATATGAGGTGTTGTTCCTGCAACCTTCAGGTGGCATCATTGTGGCACTGCAGGAGGCCCAGGATGGACATGTCGTCTGAGGAATGGGAGGGGGAGTTGAAATGGTTCGCGACTGGGAGGTGCAGTTGTTTATTGCGAACCCAGCGTAGATGTTCCACAAAGCGGTCCCCGAGCCTCCGCTTGGTTTCCCCGATGTAGAGGAGGCCACAACGGGTACAGCGGATGCAGTATACCACATTAGCAGGTGTGCAGGTGAACATCTGCTTGATGTGGAAAGTCTTCTTGGGGCCTGGGATGGGGGTGAGGGAGGAGGTGTGGGGGGAGGTGTAGCACTTCCTGCAGTTGCAGGGAAAAGTGCTGGGTGTGGTGGGGCTGGAGGGGAGTGTGGAGCGGACAAGGGAGTCACGGAGAGAGTGGTCCC
>NC_063360.1:34958947-34969066 GCF_021869965.1 Rhincodon typus | reverse complement strand
CCTCACCCCCATCCCAGGCCCTAAGAAGACTTTCCACATCAAGCAGATGTTCATCTGCACATCTGCTAATGTGGTATACTGCATCCGCTGTACCCGTTGTGGCCTCTTCTCCATCGGGGAAACCAAGCAGAGGCTTGGGGACTGCTTTGCAGAACACCTACGGTCGGTTCACAATAAACAACTGCACCTCCCAGTCGCGAACCATTTCAACTCCCCCTCCCATTCCTCAGATGACATGTCCATCCTGGGCCTCCTGCAGTGCCACAATGATGCCACCTGAAGGTTACAGGAACAGCAACTCATATTCCGCTTGGGAACCCTACAGCCCAATGGTATCAATGTGGATTTCACAAGCTTCAAAATCTCCCCTCCCCATACCGCATCCCAAAACCAGCCCAGCTCGTCCCCGCCTCCCTAACCTGTCCTTCCTCCCACCTATCCACTCCTCCCACCTCAAGCCCCACTCCCATCTCCTACCTACTAACCTCATCCCGCCTCCTTGACCTGTCCGTCTTCCCTGGACTGACCTATCTCCTCCCTAACTCCCCACCTACACGCGCCTTTACTGGCTCCATCCCCGCCTCTTTGACCTGTCTGTCTCCTCTCCACCTATCTTCTCCTCTATCCATCTTCTATCCGCCTCCCACTCTCTCCCTATTTATTTCAGAACCCCCTTCCCCTCCCCCATTTCTGATGAAGGGTCTAGGCCCGAAACGTCAGCCTTCCTGCTCCTGTGATGCTGCTTGGCCTGCTGTGTTCATCCAGCTCTACACCTTGTTATCTCGGATTCTCCAGCATCTGCAGTTCCTACTATCTCTGTAAGTTTCTACACATTGTTTTACACTTTGTCCTTTTCAGTAGCATTCTGGTAATGAAATCAGACAGTGTATACCCTGCTGCTGATTGTGGTTTATGTGTTTAGTGAAATAGAATTCAACCAGACAATCAGAAAGACTCCGAATTGTTCACTGAGCCAGCTATTGGTGGGAAGCAGATGCAATTCTGAAAGGTATTTTCATCCACATCTTCCTACTCTGGAGAAAACACTCACCTAGAAAACATCCCTGCCAATTTCACAAAGTTTTCATGGACATTATGAGAGTGTAGCCAAGTCTGATGGAAATCTATTTCTTAACTCATTCTTCAGATGTGGGCACCACTGGTGGCACTGGCATTTATTGGCCAGTTGTCCTTTGGTAATGAGGAGATTTGTGGTTCAACCCTTGCTTTTCAGGTGCACCTGGAGTTACATGTAGGTGCAGACCAGGGAAAGACAACAGTGTTTCTTCCTTGAGGTAGACGAGTGAAACTGTTAGGTTCCTGACGATGATGAGACCATTCTATTGTTACTCACCAAGGCTCCTTCGACAACACCTTCAAAATCCACACCTTCTCCTCTCGAGAAAAACAAGGGCAGCAGGTGTATGGGAGCGCCACCATCTGCAAGACACCCCCCCCCCCCCCCCCCCACCCACCCCCGAGCCATGTCATCCCGACATAGAACTATATTGTGGTTTCTTCGCTGCAGCTGTGCCAAATTTGTGGAAACCCCTCCCTAAAGGCATCGTGAGTGTCCCTGCACCTCAAGAAGACAACAGCAACCCTAAGCTGATGAAGTAATGTCTTCACCCAGAGAGAGGTGAGACTGTGCAATTCTCTGCCACAGAAAGCAGTTGTGACTAAAATATTGAATGTTTTCAAGAAGGAGTTAGATATAATTCTTAGGAGTAAATGGATCAAAAGGGATGGAGAGAAAGTGGGAACAGGGGACTGGTTGTTTGATCAATGGCAGACAGTGTTGAAGGGCCGAATGACCTACTCCTGCTCCTATTTTCTATATTTCTAACTTTCTCCCGGAACATTAGGGATTGGTAATAAAATATTGGTTCAACCAGCCAACTTCCAACAATATATTAAAAACAAAATCACACAGGTGAGGAACTGAAAGTGTGGCTATCCGACAGCTGGTGACTCAGACTGTTCAAGGGAGATAGTGGTGGAAGTTAAAAAAAAGATAAATGCCCACAGTCTCAAGACATTCCAACTTGCTTCACTACTGGTCAAGTACCTTTGATGTGGAGGTGCCGGTGTTGGACTGGGGTGGACAAAGTCAGAAGACAGACGACACCAGGTTATAGTCCAACAGGTTATTTGAAATCACAAGCTTTCGGAGCTCCGAAGAAGGGTAATACCTGAAATGTTGACTTCTCCTTTCCTCCAGATGCTGCTTGTCTTGCTGTGTTCTTCCAGCCTCCTGTTTGTCTACCTTGCACGCGGCAAGACCTGATAGCAATGAAGTAAATAAACAGACTCTAACCTGGAGCGTTGGAGGCTGAGGGGTGACCTTATAGAGGTTTATAAAATCACAGGGCGCGTGGATAGGGTGAATAGCCAAGGTCTTTTTCCTAGAGTAGGGAAGTCCAAAGCTAGAGGGCATAAGTTTAAGGTGAGAGGGGAGAGATTTAAAAAGGATCTAAGGGGCAACTTTTTTTATGCAGAGGTGGAGGGTGTACGTCTGCCAGAGGAAGTGGTGGAGGCTGGTACAATGACAACATTTAAAAGACATCTGGATGGGTATATGAATAAGAAGGGTTTAGCGGGATATGAGCCAAATGCTGGCAAATGAGACTAGATAAATTTAGGATATTTGGTCAGCATGGATGAGTTGGACCGAAGGGTCTCTTTCCATGCTGTACTTCTCTATGACTCTATGGCTTAGTAACAATGTTCAAACGCTGGATAATGTGGCCCAAGCCTCAGAGCTGAATCCTCTCTTGCACCTCACAGAAAATGAAATGATGAACTCGCCTCACATGGACAGACAGTAATTGATTTTGTGAAAATAAAGATTCTGTTAGACAAAGAGGCATCAAAAATGCTTCTAAATTACCTCTCCAATTCTGGATGGGTGTCACTAATAGCTTCCCGGCTGCATCGTGTAAATAGAAAGCTGGTGTAATGTGTCTGATTAAATATTAATACAATGCAGAGTGAGCACCGTATCTCATTAGATCTCCACCACCCCTAGTGTTCTGGAGGTTGCAAATATATGCGCATGAATTTACATCGTTTAACCAAATGCTCAGGCGAGGATCCTTTCCATTCAGTCAGCTTTTGGTATTCGTCCGAGCTGTAATGGAATACACTTTAAGGAATTTCGAGTACTGTATTATTTTGAGGAATAACTCAACAATATAAATTGTTTTGCAATGTGAAGTGGAGTGAGAGAGTAATTTCTTGAGAGCTGAGGGTTTTTACATTCCAGCGCTGATTCTAGCTCAAACAATGAGCAAATGTATTGAACCATCCAATGTCTGAAGCAAGATTAAAACCTATCGAGAGGAGGTTTCTGTTCCCTGGCTTGCCATTCTCTTTGCTGTATATTTCACCATACAAACTGATTATGTTCCCAGGTACTCTGGGATCCGCTTCTTGGGAAGAATGTATTGATCTTGGGTTGGGAGCAATACAGATTCTCCAGAATGACCCCGGGGCTGGAAGGATTAAAGTAAGAAGGCAGGTGCCACTCAGAAACTGAAGGAGCAGCACCTCATATTCCGCCCTGGAAGCCTACAACACAATGGTCTCAATATGGACTTTACTAGCTTCAAAATTTCCCCACCCCTGAACTCATCCTAAGACCAGCGCCCCCTCTCATCCCCGCCTCCTTGACCTGTCCATCTTCTCTCCCACCTATCCGCTCCTCCCACCTCACTGACCAACCCCCACCACTACCTACCTGCACTCACCTTTACTAGCTTCATCCCCGCCTCCTTGACCTGTCCATCTTCTCTCCCACCTATCCGCTCCTCCCACCTCACTGACCAAACCCCACCACCACCTACCTGCTATCACGGCGCCCCCCTATTTATTTCAAAGGCCCCTTCCCCTCCCTCATTTCTGAAGAAGGGCCCCGACCCAAAACGTCAGCTTTCCTGCCCCTCTGATGCTGCCTGGCCTGCTGTGTTCCTCCAGCTCCACACTGTGTTATCTCAGGCTCCAGCATCGGCAGTTTTTACTATCTCTTACACAGACTGATCTCATGTGCGCTCCCAAATAGCAGATTAAGGGGTTATCTCTTCGTCACAGAATTAAAATCTAGCCCCAGCAATGGTGACCGTGAAATGATTGTTGTTAAAAACCCATCTGGTTTATAACTATCCGTTTTAGGGGAAGGAAACTTGCCAATGCTTATGTGGTCTGGCCTACATGTGACTCCAGACCCACAGCAATGGCATTGACCCTTCACTACCCTCTGAATGGCCCTGACAAACCATTCAGATCAAGGGCCATTAGGAATGGGTAACAATAGCTGGCCTTGCCAGTGATGTTTTCTTCCCACGAGAGAATGGATGAGGGGTTTCAGATGATTGATGGGTCAAGGAAGATATTTACTTTGATGGGGAGGGGGCAGGAGAAGAAACAAGTGGCACAAGTTAGTGTCGGGGACAGAAGGCTTGCTTCTGGGTGTGAATAGGCCTCTTTTCTGGAGGCACATCAGGCAATGGATTGAGCAGCAATGGCACTTGCCCAGGAATAAAGACCTTGGGGCAGAGCCTGGTACCTCTGGTCCCCTCTGGGGTGGAACGATGGCTCAGCGGTTAGCTGTGTTGTCTCACAGACCCAGCTTTGGGTGTCTGCGTGGGTTTCCTCCGGGTGCTCCGGTTTCCTCCCACAGTCCAAAGGTGTGCAGGTTAGGTGGACTGGCCATGCTAAAAATTGTTCCATATTGTGCAGGGATGTGCAGGCTAGGTTGGTTAGCTGTAAAATGCGGGATTACGTGGATAGTATCAGGGTCTGCGTGGGATTCTCTTCAGAGGATCAGTACAGACTCAATGGGCTGAACGGTCTCTATTCACACAGTAAGGATTTTGTGACCCTCCATTGCTCTTCAGAGACGCCCAGCTGAGATCCAGGATCACTGATGGAGCTAGGCTATTGGTGTGCAATGGTAGTGACAGAGGGAGAGCGGGTGGTCTTGTGGGGGAGGAGGCTGGTGAGGAGAGTCAGCAGTGAAGGCATGAAGAAGAGGGAGGGGTACAGTTGGCCTTCAGTGAGTGAGAACCTGACCACAAGAAATCTCCATCCAGAAACTGACAATGGTCCTCTGCAAGGCAAGTCCTCAGTCCACCGACAAGTTACCAACCAATGTCCAATTTTAAGGCGATGTCCTCCCCCATGGTCAGTTTGTTGGTGAGGGTTATTTATTTGGTGAGACTTTGGGGCCTCCTGTGACACTCCTCCTACAGCCCAATTAAAGTTTGTAGTGGGATGAATGGTCTTCCAGGCCTGCCACCAATTGAGCCCCTTCCGAGGGCAATTAACTTCCAATGGAAGGGTCTCCTCCCAAAGCCAGCAGCTTCCAACCAGCTCCTGACCAAGGATTTTGATAGCATGAAACAGGAACTTTCATTGGAGTAGATTGGACTAGACTGTCCACAGTTAAAGGGGCAAATAGCAAGAGGGAGGCTTTCAAAAGTGAGATAACAAGAGTTCAGAGGCAGTATGTTCCTGTTAGAGTAAAGGGTAAGGCTGGTAAGAGTAGGGAACAATGGATGAATAGAATTGAGATTCTGGTCAAGAATAAGAAGGAGGCATATGTCAGATATAGACAATTGGGATCAAGTGAATCTCTTGAAGAGTATAAGGGAAGTAAGGGCATTCCTATGAGGGAAATCAGGAGGGTAGTAAGGGAATAACAGATAGCCTTGGCAGATAAGGTTAAAGATAATCCAAAGAGATTCTACTAGTACATTAAAAGCAAAGGAGCAATTAAGTTGGTAATTGTGAGGCCATCCATTTTGGTGGGAATAACAGCAAAATGGACTATTCTTTTAATCGTGAAAAATTGCAGCATCTGTTGTGCAGAGGGACCTGGGTGTCCTTGTGCATGAATCACAAAGTTGGTTTGTAGGATCAACAGGTAAGTAAGAAGGCAAATGGAATATTGTCCATTTTTGCTAGAGGGGTCGAATTTAAAGTTTAAAAGGTTATGCTGCAGCTGTATATGGTGCAGGTGAGGCCACACCTGGAGTACTGTGCATTGTTTTGGTCTCCGTAATTGAGAAAGGATGTACTGGCACTGGAGGGGGTGCAGAGGAGGCTCACCAGGTTGATTACAGAATTGAGAGGGTTGGCTTAAGAGGAGAGATTGAGTAGACTGGGACAATACTCATTGGAATTTAGAAGAATGAGGGGGGATCTTATAGAAACACATGAAATTATGAAGAGAATAGAAAAGATAGAAGCAGAGAGGATGTTTCCACTGGTGGGTGGAACTAGAACTAGGGGACATTGTTCAAATTAAGGGGGAGCAGATTTTGGACTGAGTTGAGGAGGAAATTCTTCACCCAAAGGGTTGTGAATCCGTGGAATTCCCTGCCCAGTGAAGCAGATGAGGCTTCCTCACTGAATGCTTTTAAGGCAAAGGTAAATAGATTTTTGAACATTAAAGGGATTAAGGGTTATGGTGAGTAAGTGGAGCTGAGGCCATGAAAAGGTCAGCCATGATCTTACTGAATGATGGAGCAGGCTCAATGGGCCAGATGGCCTACTCTTGCTCCTGGTTCTTATGTTGGGGGTGAATAGGGCCCCTCAAAGATCAACAAGGCTGTCTATTTGTGGAACCACAGGAGATGGGAGAAGTACTAAATGAATATTTCGCGTCAGTATTTACTGCGGAGAAAGACATGGAAGCTAGGGAACTGGATGGGTATATGAATAGAAAGGGTTTGGAGGGATATAGGCCAAATGCTGGCAAATAGGACTAGATCAAATTAGGGTATCTGGTCGGTGTGGATAAGCTGGACTGAATGGTCTGTTTCTGTGCTGTATGACTCTATGACTCCACTGATGTCTTGAAAACAGTCTACATTACAGAAGAGGAGATGCTGGAGGTCTTAAAAAGCATAAAAGTAGATCAGTCTCCAGGACCTGATCAAGTGTATGCCGGGGCATTGTGGGAAGCTATGGAAGAAATTGTAGGACCCTTAGTGTAGACATTTGTATCATGTACAGCCATAGGTAAGGTGCCAGAAGATTGGAGGATGGCTAATGTTGTGCCTTTATTTAAGAAAGACTGTAAGGAGAAGCCAGGGAACTATAGACTGGTGAGTCTGACATCAGTGGTGGGTAAATAGGGGAGGCGATGGCCTAGCAATATTAATGCTGGACTCTTAATCCAGAGGCCAGATAATCCAGATAATGTTCTAGGGACTTGAGTTAGAATCCACCACAGCAGATAGTGGAATGTGAATTCAATAAATATCTGGAATTAAGACAATCCATTGTTGATTGTTGGAAAAACACATCTGGCTCACTAGTGTTCTTTAGGGAAGGAAACTGCCATCCTTATCTGGTCTGGCCTACATGTGACTTCAGACCCACAGCAATGTAGTTGATTCTTAACTGCCCTCTGGGCAATTAGGGATGGGCAATAAATGCTGCCTGGCCAGCGACGCCCTCATCCCGTGAATGAATAAAGGAAGTCGAGGGGATTCTGAGAGACAGGATTTACGTGCATTTGCAGACTGGTTAGGAATAGTCAGCATGGGAAATTGTGTGTGTGGGAAATTGTGTCTCACAAACTTGATTGAGTTTTTTGAGGATGTGACCAAGAACATAGATGAGCGCAAAGCGGTAGACATTGTCTACATGGACTTTAGTAAGGCCTTTGACAAGGTTCAGAATTGTAAACTGGTTAGTAAAGTTAGATCACATGGCATTCAGGGAGAGTGTGCCAATTGGATACAAAATTGACTTGATGGTAGGAGACAGAGGGTGGTGGTGGAGGTTTGTTGTTTGGATTGGAGGCCCATGTCCAGTGGTGTTCTGCAGAGATCACTGTTGGGTCCACTGCTGTTTATCGTTTATATGAATGATTTGGATGAGAATATAGGTAGCATGGTTAGAAAGTTTACAGATGACACTAAAATTGGTGGTGTAATGGACAATGAAGAATGTTATCTAAGATCACAAAGGAATCTTGATCAATTGGGCCAATGGGCTGAGGAGTGGCAGAATAAATACGAGGTGTTACATTTTGCTAAGATGAACGAGGGTGGGACTTACACAGTTAATGGTAAGGCTCTGGGTGGGGTTGTCGAACAGAGACCTACAGGCTCAGGTACATAGTTTCTTGAAAGTTGCATCCACACTTTTTAACTAAGGTGGTTAAAAAGTTTGGACACGCTTGCCTTCATTGCCAGGCCATTGAGTATAAGAGTTGGGACGTCATGTTGAGGTTGTATGGGTTATTGGTGTGGCCTCTTCTGGAGTACTGTGTTCAGTTCTGGTCTCCGTGTTATAGGAAGGATACTAATAAATTGGAGAAAGTGCAGAAAAGATTTATGATGACCTTATTGAGACTGGAGAGTTTGAGTTATAAGGAGAGGCTGGATAAGCTACGACATTTTTTCGCTGGAGCTTAGGAGGTTGAGAGGTGACCTTTTAGAGGTTTATAAAATCATGAGGGGCGTAGATAAGGTGAATAGCAAAAGTCTTTTCCCCAGAGTGGGGCAATTCAAAACTAGGGGACATATTTTTAAAAGTGAGAGGAGAAAGATTTAAAAGGTACCTGAGGGGCAACATTTTCACACAGAGAGTGGTTCATCCAAAGATGTGCAGGTTAGGTGGATTGGCCATGCTAAATTGTCCTGTAGTATCCAGGGATGTTTAGATTAGGTGGGTTAGACATGGGGAAATGCAGGGGTAGGGGAATGGGTTTGGGTGGGACGCTTTTCAGAGAGGTGGTGTGAACTTGTTGGGCCGAATGGCCTGCTTCCACACTGTAGGAATTCTATGATTCTATGTGTGGAATGAACTGCCAGAGGAAGTGGTAGATGCAGGTACAGTTACAACGTTTAAAAGACATTTGGACAGGCAAATGTATAGGAAAGGTTTGGAGGGATATGGGTTAAAGGCAGGCAAATGGGACGAGTTTAGTTTGGGAAACCTTGACTAGTTGAACCAGAGCGTTTGTTTCTGTGCTGTTTAAATCTGTGACTTGTCTTGAGGATAGCCATGGTGAGCCTTCTGCTTGCAGGTTTCTTGTTGTCAGGCCCCCAGTTGCTAGAAGCTGCAGGAAGGTTCAAGAAGGCAGCTCCCACCACCTTCTCAAGGGCAACTAGGGACAGAGCGACACCCACATCACACGTGTGAATATAAAATAAACCTCCCCTCCCCCAGCACCCTCACACACAGAGATGCACACAGAAACACAGACACACAGGCACGCACATACATAAGAACATAAGAACAGAAGAACTAGGAGCAGGAGTAGGCCGTCTGGCCCTTCGAGCCTGCTCCGCCATACAATAAGATCATGGCTGATCCTTTCGTGGACTCAGATCCACTTACCCGCGTTCTCACCTTATCCCTTAATTCCTTTATTGTTCAAAAAAAATCTACCTTTTTTTTAAAAACATTTACTGAAGTAGCGTCAACTACTTCACTGGGCAAGGAATTCCATAGATTAACAACCCTCTGGGTGAAGAAATTCCTTCTCAGTTCAGTCCTAAATCTGCTCCCTCTAATCTTGAGGCTCTGCCCTCTTGTCCTAGCTTCACCTGCCAGTGGAAAATCCTCTCTACTTCTATCTTATCTATTCCCTTCATAATTTTATATGTTTCTATAAGATCCCCCCTCAATCTTCTGAATTCCAATGAATATAATCCCAATCTACTCAGTCTCTCCTCATAAACCAACCCCGTCAACTCCGGATTCAACCTAGTGAACCTCCTTTGCACCCCCTCCAGTGCCAATACATCGTTTCTCAAGTACGGAGACCCGAAGCACACAAGCACACAACATAGACATGGACACGCAGACATAGACGCACACAGACACATTCAGATACAGACACACACAGACAACACACAGACATAGATGCACATAGACACACTCAGATACAGACACACAGACACGCACACACAGACACAGACTCACACACACAGACAAACACACACAGACACACACACACACAGACAGACAAACACACACACACAGACAAACACACAACACAGGCATGGATACACAGATAGGCACACAGACACATAGACACACAGACACAGACACAGACACACACACACAGACAAACACACACACACACACACACACACA
>NC_063360.1:34955285-34958937 GCF_021869965.1 Rhincodon typus | reverse complement strand
ACACACACACACAACATAGGCATGGATACACAGATGGGCACACAGACGCATATAGTCACGCAGACAGAGACACACACACACAGACACATTAAAAAGTACACACACAGATGCACACACACACGCACATACAGGCACACACACCCACACAGACAAAGACAGACACAGCTTCACTGCTGACTGTCCTCACCACCCTCCTGCCCCACGACTCTCACTGTTATCGCTCACCTCTGACCTCACCCCGTCTCATCCCGGAACTTGACTGAGTGCATTACCCATTATACAGGTGATGTCAGGAAACGTTTCATCACACCAGCGGATGTCCAAACATGAAATTCTGTCCACCAAAAAATTACAGAGGCTGGAGCGAGTGACGGTGGGCAATTGAAAATATCAATGTTCATTGTTAGATTATGTAAGGCAATGGTATGAATAGTTACACAAACAAAGCAGTTAAGTGGATTTATTGTACAAATCAGCAATGAACTAACACAATTGTGAAGTGTGCTCAAACTGAAGCTAAAGATCCAGTGACATTATCACTGTGCCACCCTGTTTCCCCCAAACTAACACTCTATACAGCAACTTTCTCCACTGAGTCACACAAAGAGAGATTTGAGCAAGTGACCAACATATCCAAAGACATTGGCTTCAAGAAGTCTCTTTTGAATGAGCAGAGAGCTCTGCAGAGGCGAAGGAATTTAGGACATCAATTCCACAGCTTCAGTTCAGCTGAGGGATAGCTGCCCTCAATAGTTTGCTGAAAACCAGGGATGTGAAATCAAAAGGAATTGGAGGAATGCAGTGATCTCGAAGGGTTGCAGGAATAGAGGAGGTTATAAAGGTTGGAAATACCTGTAAACAAGAATGATAATTGTGTATGGGCTGGGGCTGCTGGTTAGAAAACATAAACATCACTCCTCTCAGCAGACACATGAAATTGCTTCTTCAGTGCTTTGCTGGTTTCAGTATTCAGCACAATGTATAGAATTCCAACAGTGTGGAAACAGGCCCTTTGGCCCAACAAGTCCACAGCGACCCTTGGAGCATCCAACCCAGACCCATCCCCCTCTAATCTACACATCCCTGAACACTATGGGCAATTTCCCAAGGCCAATCCACCTAGCCTGCACACCCTTGGACTGTGGGAGGAAACCAGAGCACATGGAGGAAACCCACGCAGGCGCTGGGAGAATGTGCAAGCTCCACACAGACAGTCGCCTGAGGGTGGAATCAAACCCGGGTCCCTGGTGCTGTGAGGCAGCAGTGCTAACCACTGATCCACCGTGTTGCCCATATGTTAAGTTATCCATCGCCAATGAGAAAGTAAGCCTAACTGGGCTTGTGTGAAGATGCACTGGGATTCCTGAGCTTTGTTTGGATCCTTGTGCAACAAAGGAAAAATCAAAGCAGACATGGAAGGAGGAACAGGGGTGGAAAGTTGAATTAGCTTCAGCTGGGATAGGGATGGGAGAAAATTCACCAGATTCATACAGATGGCACAGTGGCTATGTGGCTAGCATTGCTACCTCACAGCAAAAGGGACCTGGGTTCGATCCCACCCTTGGGTGACCATCAGTCAGGAGTTTGCTCACTCTTCCTGTTTCTGTGTGGTTTAGGTGGATTGGTTATGTTAAATTACACTGTAGTGTGCAGGTGGGGTTAGGAGGGCAGGGTTGGAGGCTACATCTGGGTGGGATGCTCTTTGGAGGGTCAGTGCAGGCTGAATGGCCTCTATTTGCACCGGAGAGGTTCCATCATTTGTTCTGCTATCCTGTGACCTGCTGCTGATTGGTGTGTGAATATGAGTGAGTGTGTCCTTCAGGTTTAACAGTGATGTTTGCCAGAGTCCACTACCCTTCCCATACAAGGTCTGGACTTGTACATCGAAGCAAGGGTCTTGAAATTAAATAACACCTTTCAAGATTTCAGGATGTCCCAAAAAAAAAACAGTATAGTGAATGAAGTTATTTGGAAGTGTTTTACTGTTGGTTTAGTGACATGGCTCCTGATGTTTGTGTTCAGTTCTGTGACAGAGCTCACCACTTAGTCACGTTCATCGATTCAGTAAAGCACTGAAGGAAATCATTCATTCCATCAAGTCTCCCCTTTCGAAGAGCAATCCTCTCAGTCCTAATATTAAGTGTTTCCCTTAAATTGCTGTAATTTTTAGTCAGTAAGCAAAGCAGGGGTAATGGGGTAAAAGGCAGTTGAGGATTATCAGATCAGCCATTATCTCAATGAATTGTGGAGCAGACTTAATTCTTGCTCAAGTATTTATCCGATTCCGCTTTGTAGGCTACTATAGAATTTATATCCAACAACCTTCAGGCAGCTCATTCCAAATCCTAATCACCTTGATGTGAAAAGCTTTATTTACATATAACCTCGCTCTGTGTCCTCTGGTTATCAACCCCTGGGCCATTGGGAACACTTTTCCTTCCCTCAATTCTATCAAATCTTCTTTTAGCTTTCACTGGCAAACAACACAGCTTCTCCAGGCTCTGTCATCTCATCCCTGAAACCATTCTAATAAATCTCTTCTGTACCTTCCCCAAAACCATTGTGGTCTCTCTAATGCATTATGACCATCCCAATATGCTCTGTTCTCATTCACCTACTGAACTGTCCCCTTTTTCAAAAGTCTATCTTATTTCTCAGCTCAACACATCACTATCATCTGAGGCAAGAGGGGGGGAAAGAAACGCCAGGCAGATAGCTCACGGGTAATTAAGTCAAGAGGAGATGGTGGAATCTTGTTGACAAGGTGACAACACATGAAAGATTAGATTTCAAACTAGCGAGGCAATGGTGCCAAGGGAATAACTGGACTTGGCACATGGTGAAATGAGGATCAAAGAGCATCAGCAACTTTATATCTGACTCAGGATCCCAGTTTAATTATTAATCGTAGGGAGAGACATTTTCTTGTACTGGACTCTACTTGGCTCAGATCATTTTGAATATTTTCCTAACCAACCTATTCACATGATGTGTCACAAAGCTGAGCAGGTGTGACTTGAGCTCAGGCCTCCCCATTATGAGGTAGGGACACTACCGCTGTGCCATGAGAACTACTAAGCATCAGCTTTTAGTGGTCCTAAGTATAGTGCAGCCTGTATGGGTAACACTCGCTCATTGATCTGTATCTAACATTTAAGTGATCCACTGTTCTCACTTAACATCCTCCTCCTACTGAACTTCAAATTCTTTCATCTGTGGAATTCCCTACCCAGTGAAGCAGTTGAGGCTACCTTGTGGAATATTTTTAAGGCAAAGACAGATAGATTTTTGAACAGTAAAGGAATTAAGGGGTTACGCTGAGCAGGCGGGTAAGTGGGAGCTGAGTCCACAAAAATGTCAGCCATGGTCTTATTGAATGGCAGAGCAGGCTTGATGGGCCAGATGGCCTCTTATGTTCTTACATTTGTTCCCAGCTACCGCGCCCCTTTCACCTCATGGTAATTGTTACAAACTCCTGCGATCTTACAACCCTCTGAGCTTTCTGTCTGATCCTCCCATCCCGGCCTCCAGTTTTCATAGAGATAGTCGGAACTGCCGATGCTGGAGAATCTGAGATAACAAGGTGTAGAGCTGGATAAACACAGCAGGCCAGGCAGCATCAGAGGAGCAGGAAGGCTGATGTTTTGGGTCT
>NC_063360.1:34936754-34954885 GCF_021869965.1 Rhincodon typus | reverse complement strand
AAAATGTCAGCTTTCCTGCTCCTCTGATGCTGCCTGGCCTGCTGTGTTCATCCAGCTCTACACCTTGTTATCTCCAGTTTTCATAGCTCTGGTACTGATGGTTGTCCAGACACAAACCTGTGGAAATCCTTCTGGCGCATTGCTGTCTCCATCTCTTTTTCCCTCCTTTTTGAAACTTGCTTTTTAAATTCTTTGACACGGTTTTAGTTACCTGACTGAAATCTCTTAGATGCGTGGAGTCAAATTCTATCTTGTGATTGTTTGATGTTCAAGGTGCTTTGTAAATGCAGACTACAGTCATCGTATACTGCGTCCCTTGCAGATACATAGATGATCTCTGACAAGCTTCTCTGTGCCTATTCTGACTGTAACGGGGCTTAGCTATAAAGTGCTTAGGGAAGCTTAACATATCAATGAGATACAGCTGAAAACACTGGATGGATGAGGAGAAGGAAAGACCATCATCCGACTCAACACAGTCTACCCCTTGGTTAATTAATCTTTGCTGGAACTGAAAGCTTGTGGAAGCAAGTTGCTGACACATACAAGTTGCACAGGACTCTCGCAGGCAGGCAGCACTGAGAATGCATTCTTGTCAGAAAACTGTGCATCGCTCATTGATGGAGAGCTGTCAGTGGGCGAGAGTTAATAACTGATAAAGAGTTGCAGTTCAGGCAATTGGCAGAAATGCCAGGGGTGAGAGATGAGGGGAGACACAGCGAATCATTCTGATGGGAAATACACTGCTCGAAAGAGTGGTGGGGGGAGTTTTAAAACAAAGCTGAAGACTTTCTCTTTCCAAAACAAGGGTTTAATCAAAGTTAAAGCAGTAACTTTTGGTTTGGATGCTTACTGACGCAGATGGTGACATACTTTCATTATTTTCCTGCAACAATCTAATATCTCAACTCCTGTTCATGTGAAAGGGGCTGCCCTCTGGGTGGTGAATTAATTTAACACGTCGCTCATCCTCCAGATCTGTCAATGTGGTTTACATCCAGTGAAGTGCTTCTTGAGGCACAGTCGCGGTTGTAATGTTGGTGAACACAGTGGCCGACTCGCACACAGCAAGATCCCACCTCACAGCAACTCAATGACCACAGCTTCTGCTTTGTGTGATGTTAATTGAGGGATAAATATTGACCAGGGCATTCAGGGTAACTCCCCTGTTTGTGTTTGAAATTGTGGGATCTTTAACATTGAGCCAGGGAACAGGCTCTATCACTCCATTAGAGTATGGAAGGATCCTGACCAGGATAATCTCCCTTGTCAGGGTTAGAAAGGTAGATCCTTTTAAGATCAGGTCCAGCATTAATTGAGAGCAGGTTATCGTCATTACATCTCTGATCTGCCTGATTGGAAAATGTCAAGAGTTCTGTTCACAATTAAAAGACAGGGCTATTGTGGTAGTGTCCCTACCTCTAGGCCAGGAGTCCAAGTCCTACCTGCTCCAGAGGTGTGTAATAATATATCTGAACAGGTGATTAGAAAATATTATATTGTGGTAGTGTCCCTACCTCTAGGCCTTGAGTCCTTGGTTCGAGTCCCACCTACTCCAGTGGTGTGTAACAATCTCTTTTCAATTGGACAATATATAAAAAAACTGAAGAACCGATTTCTGGCTCCAATGGACAGTGCTTGTAAATTGTTGTTTGAATTAGGGATTTGGTGATTGCTATAAGAAAAATCAAAAGGACTGATTTTGCCTTTTGCGAGAAAGGTGGTCATCACAGGGGCTGGAGTGCAGTATCTCCTCTTCTGACACAATTTTGATTGAGTCCCTCTCTTGTTGTCCCCACCTGTTTGTGTGTTATATATGGTTGCACAACCCCTGCCAGGTCGTGCTTGTTAATTGTTAGTGTTTAGTTTAAACCAGTTAATTTGGTGATGGGTTTTCAAAGACAAGAGTTGATTTCAATATTTAAGAGAGAGACGGACACCGCAGGAGCTGGAGGGCAATATTTCCCCCTCAAATCTGCTCCAATTCAGTCCTTTCCCTCTCTTCTCTGACCCTTCCATTATTTAGTCATTAACTGGTTTGCTTAAAGCAGCCCAGCTGATTTTGTAAAGGGTCTTGGGGTCCAGAGGTAGTGATCTTACCTCCAAGCTAGAAGGCCTGGGTTCTAATCCCACCTGCTCCAGAGGTGTGTTATAATACAGTGATTAAAAATATTTAAGAGCTGATTTCCTCATGTGGTATCTGGAATAACTCCACAGAGGCTGGTATCCCAGCACCAGGTCACCCTTCATTTACACGTGGAGAGTCCTTAACACTGACCCAGCTCCCTCAGAGCCAGCTCTTGGAGTGAACAGAACCTCTGACACTCCTGTTTAAATCTGTCAGCCAGGGCTCCCTGATTGGACCAGGTTAACAACCCCAATCAGGGAGCTCCTATTCTATGAGGCTCACTTGCCTGACCTTGTTACAATCATTACATCAGTATCCACCAATTCTCTCAAAGCCTTTAGAGAGAGGACAGCAAACGGATTTGCATGCACTCTCGCCCACTCCAATACAATTTTGACTTGCTCCCCTCCCATTGCTCCTCACCTTTTTCTATGTTTTTTTTTCATAGATTCATAGAATCCCTACAGTGTGTAAAAAGAACATTCGGCCCAACAAGTCCACACTGCCCCTCCGAAGAACATCCCACCCAGACCCAATACTCCTGCATTTCCCTTGCCTAACCCACCTAACCTACACATCCCTGGGCACTATGGGCAATTAAGCATGGCCAATCCACCTACCCTGCACATCTTTGGACTTTCTTTTTGTTATGGTGACCTTGGCCCTAGCGGGCAGTATTGTTAATTGTTCTGAGGAAGGGTCACCAGATCTGAAACGGTTAACCCTGTTTTCTCCTTCACAGATGCTGCCAGACCTGCTGAGCTTTTCCAGCAACTTTGTTGTTGTTCCTGATTTACAGCAGCCGCAGTTCTTCCGGTTTTTGTTGTTGCTGTTAATTGTTGATTGTTTAGGTGATTGCTTGTAACTTGTTCCTCGTTTAATTAGTCAAATTGGTATTTGGTATTGAGTCTTCAAAAAAAAAGCTGAGTTCTTCATGTAGTATCCACCATGATGTAAGTTTCTTGGCAGTGCAGTCACTGATGCAATGTAGGAAATGAGACAGGAAACATGCACACAACAGGATCCCACAAGGTGCTGACCAGACTATCTCATCGTTGAGTGTTCATGGATGCATAAACATTGGCCAGGGAGAATTTCCCTGCTGTTCTTTGGAATACTGGCTGTGGAGTATTTTACATGTCTGAGGAAGCAGGCACGTTCTGAGATTAATATTTTACCTGAAACCTGGCAGTGTAACACTCCCTCAGTACTGCAACAGCCGTGTCATCATGGATGTCCTATGGAACCTCAGTTTTGACTTCAACCTTCTTGGAACTGGCTGGGGGAGGGGGTTAGGGAAACAGGGGTGGGATTCCTGTTCATCACTGCTTTTTCAGGAAAGCTGGGACGGTTAATAATGTGGATGTGAACAGACTCAGGCTTGATTGTGATGCCCTTCACAGTCAAATAGCCTCCTGCCATGCATTGTCCCATTGTGCAGAATGGCCATTGAGGTGGTGTGAAGCTGCACCCCAGGGAATGCCAACGTGGGTCCCTTACTGTACACATTGATGAGCTCGACATGAATGTAGGAGATATTGTCAGAAAGTTCCCAGTGGGCTAACAATTAGTGTGGCAAACAGCAAAGAGGGGAGACTTAGACTTCAGATATAGATGGGCTAGACAGTGGCAAATGGAATTTAATGTGGAGAAGCAAGGTGAATACTCAGAAGGCAGGGAAATACATGATGAATGGTTGGACCCTAGGACTTAGAGGAGCAGGAGGACCTTGGTGTACATTTCCGTAGATCCTTGAAGGAAACAGGACAGGGTTGTTAAGAAAACACCTGGGATACTTGCCTTTATTAGTTGAGACCTTGAATACAAGAGTAGGGAGGTTATGACGGAGCTGTATATAATGTAAGTTAGGCCACAGCTGGAGTACTGTGTGCAGTTCTGGTCGCCACACAATAGGAAGGACGTGATTGCACTGGAGGGGGTGCAGAGGATGTTGCTTGGTCTGGAGAGATTCTGAAGAGAGACTGGAGTTGTTTTCCTTGCAGCAGAGAAGATTGAGAGGGACCTGATTTCAGATGTACGAAGTTATGAAGGGCATTGATGAGGTAGATAGGAATAATCCTTTTCCCTTAATGGTGGAGTCAGTTACCAGGGAGCATTGATTTAATGAAAGGGACAGGAGGTTTTGAGAGATTTGAGGAGAATTTGTTTTTCACCTGTAGGGCGGTGGATATTTGGAACTAACTACCTGAAAGGGTAGTTGAAATGGGAACACATAAGTATTCAGATCAACACTGAAATTGCCACAGTACACAAGGCTATGGGCCAAGTGCTGATAAATGGGATAGAGCAGGAAGGTGCTTCATTACTGCGATGGACATGATGGTCCAATGGGCATTCATTTCCATGCTGTAACACTGCATGATTCTTGACTCTAAGAGGCTACTTAATTTGCTAATGAGCGATACTTCACATTTACAACCAGCTGGAATGACACCATCAACTTGACTGTACATGTAGAACTTTTTATTTTACATAACATTTGAAGCAACCACCCTCTTTGTATTAGCATCCAATAAGTGTTCCCCTGTTTTACATAAACATATATCATGCATTTCAGAACCTTCAATTTGGTTAATATTCATTTATATTTGCAAAATAAATAGGTTTCAACAATATATTAGGATGTGGCCATTATCTAAGAAAATAAATATTTGCATTTATATAGTGCCTTTCATGACCTCAGTATGTCCAATGACATTTTACAGCCACTAACATGCTTCTGAAGTGTAGTCATTGGTGTATTAAAGAAATAGCAGACAATCTGCATGCTGTAAGCTCCCACATTCAGCAATGAGATAATGACCAAGTAATCTGTGTGATGTCAGTCTAACAGGGCCACACTGGGTAAATCCAGGAAGGATGCTCCCGATGACCAGGGCATCTAGATCCAGGGTCACAGTCTAAGGATACAGAGTGGGCCATTTAGGGCTGAGATGAGGAGAAACAGCTTCTTCCAGAGACCAGTGAGCCTGTGGAACTCTCTGCCATACAAAGTGATTGAGGCCAAAACGTTAAATGTTTTCAAGTAGGAATTAGACATAGCTCTGAGGGCTAAAGAGATCAAAAGGCATGAGGGAACAAGCAGGAACAGGGGACTGAGTTGGATGATGACCCATGATCAGAACAAATGGCAGAGCAGAATTGAAGGGCTGAATGGCCTGTTCCTGCTCCTGTTTTCAATGTCCCTATAGTTGAGGAATGATTATTCTCTAGGACTCTGGAGATAACTCCTGTGCTCTTTGACCTAATGCAATGGCATTTTTCACTTCCAGCTGAGAGCAGGCTCGAGATTAACATCTCATCCACCCGCTGGTTCCCTCAGCGTGGTGGTGTGGAGTGTTACCCTAGATTTTTGTGCTTAATCCACCAGAGTGGAACCTGAAGCCTTCAGAGGTGATGTTGTGACCCTGAACTGATACTCGAATGGTGTAACGAACCAATGCAGGCATCTCAGACTCACAGAAAGTCTACCCAGTCTTGAATTGGCAAAAGTCCAACACAAGATCAACTCCCAGTCTTCTCCTTTAACATCCACCTCTGACCCAAGCATGAATGGTTTCTCCTTTCCTCAAGACCAGTGCGTTGAGATAAAGTTTCGCACCCAGACTGCAGTCCGAACCAACTTTTCCCCACTCTCTTTTCCCCTTGTTTGACACATGCTGTAAGAAGGCATTTAGAAAAGGCAAAGAAGGTTTGTTTAATACCAGTTTTACGAGCATGAGGGTGACCTTGTGGTCTCACCTCTTTGGACAAAGATCCAGTATCATAGCTTTTCTATGGCACAGGAGGAGGTGGCTCAGCCCATTATAACTGTGCCAGCGCAGAGGAGAAAATACCAGTTGTCCATTTTAATTCCACTTCTGACCCCCTGGTCTGTAGCCTTGCAGGTTCCAGTGCTTCAGGTGCAGATCGAGGTTCCTTTTAATTAAGTTGAGGGTCATTGCCTCCACCATCAAACCAGGCAGAAAATTCCAGAACACGGGCTAAGAAAGCATTTCCTCTTGTTCCCTCTTAAATCCTTCCTTAAATCTGTGTCCCCCTAATAATTGACCTCTCTGCTTTGGGAAATGGGACTTCCTGTCTATTTGTCTCTAGGCTCCTGATAATTTTGTCCATTTCACTTAAGTAACTCCTCAGCCTTCTCTGGTTCCCCAAGCCTCTCCACTCTTTCCTCATAGTTACAGTTATCAAGGCCTGGCCACATTCATTATATATGTCTCCAAAATCAATCACTTTGCAAGCAGGATGTATTTAAAGAAACTGCCTCTTGTTTGTCAATTAAAATTTCTTTTGACGTCTGACCACGCTGTATAGAATCTCAAAGGATGGGTTTGCATGTCGAAAGCTCCCTTGACAGGAAGCCCTGCTCAACTCCTATTCCACTATCCAGCTCTGATCCTCCCTCTTACACCCAATTATTCTGCCCTGAAACTTCTTTCAGTCGTCTCTACTTCAAAGAAAAACATTTCATTCCATCTTCTCTCGCATTGAAAACAAGAGGAAGTGTCCAGTCAGCTTAATTCTTACGTTTTTTTCAAAAAGAACCTTACATTTTCTGTTCGAACCAGAACTGTCACTCACTACACAGAACACAGTGAGAATCACTCCACCAGCTGACCCAGACTAGGCCTGGGATGATCACGCAAACAGGGACATTGACCCGTTCCTTTCCTGTGAGATACTGTGAATAATATGTAACAACCAGGGAATCCCAGGTGATTGTCTTCTTCCGGGACATAATCCATGAAAAGTTGCCTGTTCACCCACATTCTCTGAGGGTTAATTCCACAATGTACATTGCTACAAGCATTCTGTCTGAATTGTACAATCTTCTAGGTCTTGACATTTTCTGAATTTGGAGTTTCTTGTGTAAATTAACAATAAAATATAATATCTTATTCAAATTTGAATTTTCTAATCAGCCCCACCTTCACAAAACAGAACAAGTTCAGAGCATTAATGATTCCTCATCATTCAGTTTGCTATAATATTGTACTACTCACCCAGACCTCTAAGACGGCACCTTCCAAACATGTAACCTCTCTCGGGGCAGCAGATACGTGGGAATGCCACACCCTGCAAGTTGCCCTCCAAGCCACTCACCATCCTGACTGGGAAATATATTACCGTTCCTTCACTGTCACTGGGGCAAAATCCTGGAATACACTTACTAACAGCACGAACACAGGCATTACAGTATCACCTTCTGCAGGGCAGTTAGGGACAGGCAATAAATGCTGGCCCAGCCAGCAACACCTACATAAGAACATAAGCAATAGGAGCAGGAGTAGGCCATCCGGCCCATCAAGCCTGCTCCGCCTTTCAATAAGATCATGGCTGACCTTTTCATGGCCTCAGCTTGCCTTACCCAGCTTCTCACCATAACCCTTAAACCCTTTACTGTTCAAAAAATGATCTAACCTATCTTTAAAAACATTCAGCGAGGTAGCCTCAACTACTTCACTGGGCAGGGAATTCCACAGATTCACAACCCTTTGGGATGAGAAGTTCCTTCTCAACTCAGTCCTAAATCTGCTCCCCCTTATTTTGAGGCTATGCCCCCAGTTCTAGTCTCACCTACCAGTGGAACTATCCTCTCTGCCTCAATTTGATCTACTCCCTTTGTAATTTTATACGTTTCTGTAAGATGCCCCCTCATTCTTCTAAATTCCAATGAGTATAGTCCCAGTCTACTCAATCTCTCCTCTTAAGCCAACCATCTCAATTCTGTAATCAACCTAGTGAACCTCCTCTGCACCCCCTCCAGTGCCAATACATCCTTTCTCAAGTAAGGAGACCAAAATTATACACAGTACTCCAGGTATGGCCTCACTAGCACCCTATACAGCTTCAAAATTACATCCCTGCTTTTAAACACCATCCTCTAGCAATAAAGGACAAAATTCCGAACGAATAAGAAAACCCCTCAGCTTCCCCATCTGATATCCTTTTGCAGTTTAGAAAAAAATGGTTGTAGAAGTCTAATTTCTGGGCAGGCCAAAGGAAGAGATCACTTCGTTTTTGACACTAAATGTTAACATCAAGCACCTCCAGGTCATATCTATATACAATTAGATGTAGTGAAGCCCTCCCTGCATTCTGCTTTCATAATGTATCTTGATTCCAAGATGAACAGGGCTAATACTTTAGGGACACATGTTCAAATCCCACCAGGGCAATTGGTGGAATTTAAATTTAATTAAGGTAGAATGAAATATAACGTTTGCGTCAGTATTGGTGACCATGAAACTATCATCGATTGTTATACAAACCCATCTGGGGGTTTACTAATGTCCTTTAGAGAAGGAAACTGCTGCCCTGTGATCTGACCTACATGTGAGTCCAGACCCACAGCAATGTGGTTGACTCTTAACTGCCCTCTGGGCAATTAGGGATGGGCAATAAATGCTAGTTTAGCCAGTGATACCCACATCCAATGAAAGCATCATGAACAAAGCTCCTTATTTCTTGCCCTGCACCACCAATGGCTTTCTCTGTCTCTCTGGGCCAGCAGCTGGTCGATCAAAGCTTTCTTTGTGTGTTGGAGTCACACTCAATGTGGATGAGGTTTGGATTCTGCATAAAATACACCCCTTCACCTGCAGCTACAGACCCAAGAGATTTCCTTCCCATCAGTTGGGGGGCTGGTATTCAAACCCAGGCCCCATAAGCAATGAGACATGTTCTTTCCACTCAGTTCCCTGGAATCCCACCTTCCCATTCCTGTAGGTGCTAGGTTACAATTCATTTGAGGTAAGTAACCATTTGATGACTTCAAGAATTTAACTTAGGAGCAAATTACTGCAGATGCTGGAATCTGAACTGAAAACAAAAAATGTTGGAAATCACAGCGGGTCAGACAGCATCCATGGAGAGAGAGCAAGCTAACGTTTCAGCTCTGATGAAGAGTCATCTAGACTTGAAACGTTAGCTTGCTCTCTCCCCATGGATATTGCCTGACACGCATTTCAAGTATTTCAAGAATTTAACTTCCTCAAAACCCTTTCACTTTCACCAAGTTAAAGTCTAACTCAACCTATTGGTGAGCATCAGTTGGCTATTAGACTACATGAGGCAACTTAGCCCAGTCTATCCTCATGCCTGGCCATCTGTACCTGACTGGTAGCTCACTAGATGGCACTTGGGAAATGGCTTCAAAGGTTATCTGAGGTCGTCTCGCCCATACACCTGAGGGGGATCAGGGTCAGTCACAGGAGAATGGATTTTTTTGATGGGACAGTCCTCCAACGACACTACCACCTAGTCATTATTAGTCAGTCACTACACACAGACAGCACATGCAAAACTGAATATTGCTTGATTATTTCATATCCCTCTGGTTAAACATTTCAGCAAGATCTTTTATTGCAAACAGGTGCCCCCATCCTGTAATACAGCAGGTAAATGAGTGAAAGCAAAAATACTATAGATGGAGGAAATCAAAAACAAACACAGAGAATGCTGGAGAAACTCAGCAGGTCTATGGAGAGAGAAACAGAGTTAATGTGTCACGTCCAGTATAACTCCTCAGAACTGTGTTTTTACTGTCCCCTGGTCCCCCTCTCCAGTTCTGAGGCAAGGTCAAATTGGATTTGAAAGATTAACTCTATTTCTCTTTCTCCCTGGATGCTGCCAGACCTGCCGAGTTTCTCCAGCAATTTCTGAGCAGGTAAAGGGAATTCACTATAAAGTGCTTTAAACTCCAGCCACTGAGAGCCTAACTGCAGACTGAAGGAACCCCCTGATTTTGTAGCATTGATACTTTACTGCCATTTCTGAAATGGTGACGTTTAAACATTTTGAAAATCTCACATCATGTTTTTAAAAGCATGCACTATTTTTATGAATAAATAGAAACTAGAAGCGCCCTGATATTTTTAGATAATGTGGTGTGTTTAACATTCCTGTCGTTGTAGCCTGAGATTGCAGAAGGAAGTGGCTCATTCTTCAACCAGATACAGTTTTTGCTTTAAAACTTTTGTCTCTCTCCCCAGGCACCTTTCCATCCCTCTTTCTCTCCCTCCCATTCTCACTCTCTCCCACCCTCTCCCACTCTCACTCTCTCCCTCCCATTCTCACTCTCTCCCACCCTCTCCCACTCCCATCCTCTCCCACCCTCTCCCACTCTCTCCCTTCCATTCTCACTCTCTCCCACCCTCTCCCACTCCCACCCTCTCCCTCCCATTCTCACTCTCTTTCATTCCTTACCCCATTCACCCCCCTCCCCCTCTCTCCCACTTTCCCTCTCTCACTCCCTCACTCTCCCTCCCTCTCTCTCTGACTGCTACTCCCTCCCTCTTTCTTCCTCCCCCACTCTCGCTCCCTCTCCCATTCTCCCTCGCTCTCCTAAACCCATTCTCACTCCCTTCCCCTCTCTCTCACCTTCCCTCTGTCACTCTCTGCCTCTGTATCTCACTCCCTTCCTTTTTGACTCCTTCGCTCTCTCTCACTCCCTCCCTTCCTGTCTCCCACTCTCAGTCTCTCTCTCTCCCATTCCCTCTCCCTCCCCCCTTCTCTCTCCCTGTCTGTCTTTCTCATTCCTTCTTTTTGAAACAGTAGACCCCATACAGTCGCCGCTTCTTGTCTGGGAAGCCGAAGGTGCGGACCCCTGGCTTCTTGCCACCGCACTTGTCCCGGGGGTTGACAATGGGGTAGCGGACACTACCATCCTGTAACCAGCCAGGCTGGCAGCGGTCTAGTAACTGCAGCTTCCATGCTGCATACAGCTGGCCCACCTTGGCAATGGTCACTCCATGCTTCTCACACGCCTTCACCGCCTCACCATAGTTCAGCTTCCGATAGGTCCTCAGAAAATAAACTTTACCTTCACCAGAAACAAACACAAACATTACAAAGTTCCATTAACATGTCTGAATAAAACACCCTTCATATTGCTTGTGCATCCTCCACTGTTTTGGAGTGCCGAAGAATGAATTGCAATCACATAGCGCCTATCGCGAACTCAAGCAGTCCCACTGCCCTTTTTTTGTAAGTTGTAATGTAGGAAAGACAGCAGCCAATTTGAGCACAGCAAACGTCAACGTGATAATGAACAGATCATTTGTTTTATTGAGGTGAGGGCTGGGTGAACAGTATTGACGAGCTCACAAGGAGATTATCCAGTTGGGAATTGTACCATTTGATTGTTTGCATTCACCCCAACGGACTGAATGAGGTCACAGTTTAACATGGCAATCAACAGATTAGTGCTCCTCCCTGCCAGCCTAGATCAGGCGTTCAAGATTCTGGACTTTCTGTGGTCAGAAGGTGGAAGAGCCAGCTGGAGTGGAAAGGGTTAATACTAAAATAAGTAAAGCGTCAGTCTCAGATCACCATAACAGACATTCTGTGTACAGCCTCCTGCACAACCTACAGGCTGAAGAATGTTTAATATCATTTAGAATCATACCAATAGCTGAGGATCCAGCAGTCTGTATCTATCCCAACCAAGGTCACAGCCTGCATTGCAGGTTTATTGAATGAACTGAATATAAACTCTCCTTGGGTTGTCTGGATCACATTCCACTGACATGTGGTAAACACTGGGACTTCTGGTGAAATACTGTGCAGAAAGTGATATCAACTACTCAAGCAGTGGGAGTCGGGTACAGTTATAACACTTGAAAGACATTTAGACAGGTACGTGGATAGGAAAGGTATAAAGGGATATGGGCCAAACACAGGCAAATGGAATTAGTTCAGTTTAGGAAACTTGATTGGCATGGAGAGTTACTAGAGGACACAGGGTCAAGGTGCAGCCGGGGTTGGGGAGAGTTTAAAAGAGACGTGCGAGACAAGTTTGTCACACAAAGGGTGGTGAGTGCCTGGAACGTGCTGCCAGAGGAGCTGGTAGAAGCAGACACAATAGCAATATTCAAGAAGCGGGGCAGCACGGTGGCTCAGTGGTTAGCACTGCTGCCTCACAGCACCAGGGACCCGGGTTTGATTCCAGCCTTGGGTGACTGTCTGTGTGGAGTTGGCACATTCTCCCCATGTCTGTGTGGGTTTCCTCCAGGTGTTCTGGTTTCCGCCCACAGTCCAAAGATGTGCAGGTTAGGTGGATTGGCCATGCTAAGTTGCCCATTGAGATGTGTAGATTAGGTGGGTTATAGGGGAATGGGTTTGGGTGGGATGCTCTGAGGTTCAGTGTGGACTTGTTGGGCCGAAGGGCCTGTTTCCACATTGTAGGGGTTCTATGATTCTATGAGGCACCTGACAAATACATGAATAGGAAGGGAATAGAGGGATACAGATCCTGTAAGTGAAGACAGTTTTAGTATGGAAGGGCAAAATGTGTCAGTGCAGGCTTGGAGGGCCAAATGGCCTGTTCCTGAGCTGTATTGTTCTTTCTTCTTTTTTGAGTAGGGCATAAGGTTCTGTTTCTGCGCTGTATGTCTATGACTTCTCCAGGACCCACAGCAACGATAACAGAATTCCCACAAAGCAAAACTAAATGCCTGAAACTGTGGCTCATTGGATTGACAATAGGCCATTAGTGTCACGGGATTAGTAACTGTGTTCATCTTCCCTTTCACAGGATGTGGGCATTACTGGCAAGACCCATTCCTAATTGTCCCTTAACTGAGAGGCTTGCTAGACCATTTCAGAGGGAGTTACGAGTCAACCATTTGCCATTGGACTGGAGTTACATAGGCTAGGCAATCACAGCAGATTCCCTTCCACAAGAGGATATTCATGAAATAAATTGTTTTGTTTTAACAACAATTGATGATAGCTTCACAGTCATCATTACTGAGACTAACCTTCTAATTCCTGATTTGTTAATTGAATTTGAATTCCATCGGTTGCCATGGTAGGATTTAAGCTTATATCCCATAGTATGAGCCCAGAGAGTGCTATGCTCCAAGTGATATTATCACTGGACTGGAGAGATTAATCATAACGAGAGATTGGACACACTGGGGTTGTTTTCCTTGAAGCAGAGGAGACCGAGTGGGAACATGATTGAGATATATAAAATTGAGGGACATAGGACTGACTGGAAGGAACTTTCCCCCTTGGTGGAGGGATTAATAACTGGGGGCATAGATTTAAGGTAAGCGATAGGAGCTTCAGAGGAAATGTGAGGGGAAAAGATTTCACCCACAGGGTCGTGGGAAACTGGAACTCACTGCCTGTGAGGGTGGTAGAGGCAGAAACCCAAATAACATTGGAGAAGTACTTAGATGTGCACTTGTGATGTCAAGGCATACATGGGTATGGCCCAAGTGCTGGAAAATGGAATTAGAATAGTTAGGCACTTGTTTTTGACCAGCAAAGACTTGAAGGACTGAAGGGCTTTTTTTCTATGCTCTGTGCCGCCATCCCCCACAATATGCGCCAACACATGCGAAAGAGTTTTCAGTTGAAGACTATCCAACAGTACTCCTCGTATCTGAGCATTTCCTTAGGTTTGCTCAACATGAATCAATGACCTCTCACCTTTCAGGTTGGAGGTGAAACAGAAAGCATCATATCGCTCATCATCTTTGTGCCGGTAGCCATAGTTCCGAACGCCAGCGGCCTGGTCCGACTTGCCACACTGGAGCTGGGGCTTTGAAATTGGGTATTGGACAGAACCATCATTCAACCAGCCGGCATTACACCAATCCAGTCCTTTCAGCCACGCCTCATGCAGCTGCTCGTAAGAGGCCAGTATCCCATCCTGCTCCTCGCACGCTTTCTTAGCATCTTCAAAATTTAATGTGTAATGCCCCAGCCTTGGATGGTAAGGAAACACCACACCTTTAATTGAATTAAAGGCACCATTACACACAGGAGGCAGAAAGAGAGGGCGCAGCGCACAGTACTGGCTACTTTGGATTGCCCGGGTGGTGGGCTTCATTATTTAACGACAAGGAAACTTCCTACAGCCTGGATTCGAAATACCCACAGACCATAAGTGACATAGATTGGTCTGGGATTGCCTACATACGCATCGCGACCTGAATTTCTTTGTCAAACTGACAGACAATTCCTATCACCCAAGGCCCATTTTCACCCCTCCCCCAATAAGGAAAAAGCATAAATGTGCAAATGACACATACTGTTGTGACTTTATTTTGTTAACCTGTGAGACATAGACATTGTTGGCTGGACCAGCATTTATTGCCCATCGCTACTAGCACTTGAGAAGGGGGTGTTGAGCTGAACGCTGCAGTCCATGTGCTGTAGGTAGACCAACAATGCCATTGCAGAGATAGTTCTAGCTTTTTGACACTGAAGGAGCAGTGATGTATTTCCAAATTAGGATGGTGAGCGGCTTGGAGGGGAACTTGTAGGTGATGGTGTTCCCTTCTGTCTGCTGCCCTTGTCCTTATAGATGGAAGTGGTTGAGGGTTTGGAAGGTGCTGTCTCTGGATTTTGTTACAGTGCATCTTGTAGATAGTACACACTCTTGCAACTGAGCTTAAGTGATGGGGGGAGTGGATGTGGAGCCAATCAAGTGAGCTGCTTTAGCATGGATGGTATTGATGTTCTTAAGTGTTGTTGGAGCTGCACCCATCTAGGCAAGTATTCCATCACACTCCTGATTTGTGCCTTGTAGACGGTGGACAGGTTTTGGGGAGTCATGGGGTGAGTTACTTGCCATAGTGTTAGCCTCTGACTTGCTGTTGTAGCCACTGTGTTTATATGAAGAGTTTCTGATCAGTGCTAACCCCCAGGATGACACTGGGCAATTCAGGGATAGTAACACCACTGAACATCAGGTTTGTTGTTAGATTATCTCTCATTGGAGATGGTCATGGTTTGGCATTTGTGTGGCATGAATGTTATAATCAATTGTGTATACCTCGAAATGGAACATTGTCCTATCTGTGCGTTAACTTCCAAGTACAGAGGTTCAGCTATAACGTGTGTTCCAGCAATGCGAATTAGTTATAACGAATAGGGATACTGTATTTCTAAAACGCGAACTTGTGTTGGCTATAACATGATTCCATTGGTGCACATCAACTTTACACGATCGTTTTGTGGGCTTTGTCCTGAGCGTGTGCAACGTTAATGGCGAAAGAGTCTCCGTGCTGGCATCATGTGATCATCGTGCTTCCTCGGATGGGTACAGTACTCCATTTGTTTCTTGCACATTCTGCCATGTTACCCACAAAAATGCAAGGACAAAGTGACAAGAACGTTAGCAAGAAGCGTCCTGGTGATAAAATTGCAGGTGGTGAACATATAAGAAAGGCTATAACACTGGAAGAGAAGCTAGATGTTATGAAGTGTTTTGAGTGTAATGAGAGAACATGTGATATAGTTTGCGTAACAGGAATAAAGGAGTCTACCTTATGCATCATTACAGACAATGCAGAAAAGATTAAAGCAAGCTGTATTTGCTGGAACAAGTCTGAGTGCCAGCAAATCTGTGAGGTCATGGACAAAGGAACTTGTGAAGATGGAGCGGCTTCTAAGTGTATGGATAGAATTTCGAACAAAGTAGCGATCTGGGGCCAGCTTTCTCATCCTAAAAGAGAAAGCCTTATCAATTTCTGAAGATCTAACAAACAAAAGCTGAAAATCCTGCAGATATGCTTGCCTTTAGTGCTAGCAGTGTCTGGTTTGCTGCTTTTAATAACTATTATGCTTTTCATAATGTAAAGTTATGTGGTGAAGCTGCCTGTGCAGACAAGGAGCGTGCGATGGTATTTCCTCCCATAGTAATAAATAATTAATTGACAAAGAAGGCTGCAACTTAGATCAAATTTTCAATTTGGATGAGACAGGTTTATACTGGAAGCGAATGCCATCAAGAAACCTACATTGCTATGAATGAAGCACATGCTCCAGGCTTTAAGGTGGCAAAGGATCATATGACTGTGCTGCTGGGTGCCAATGCCAGTGGAGACTTATAGCTTAAGCTGTAGTGGTGGACCACTCTGCCAACTGCGAGCCTTGGAAGGTTACCTTAAGTCTACTCTAGGCATCTACTCTAGGTCAAGCAAAAGGGGTTGGATGGTGAGTCAAATTCTTTTTGACTTTATTGTTGATGTTTTGGAAGATGTTTTTAGAAAGTATTGCAAGGAAAAATAATTGGATTTCAAGATTCTCCTCATCCTGGAAGATGCGCCAAACCATCCTCCCACCATTGGTGAGCTTTCTGAAAACATCAAAGTGCTATTTCTACACCCAAACACAACCTCTCTCCTTCAATCCATGGACCGGGGTGCAATAGCAGCTTTTAAAGCTTATTATTTAAGGCACACGTTTAAGAGTCTAATGGCAGCCACTGAGGGGGATAAGGACAGTGTTCTTCAATTTTGGAAGAGCTTTAACATCAAGAATGCAATTGACATTATCGTGGAGGCCTGGGGTGATGTCAGTAAGGGCTACCTGCATGCAGTTTGGTCGAAGCTTCTTCCAGATTTTCTTCAAGATTTTAAAGGCTTTGATCCATCAGAGGAGCTCCCTAGAATCAAAGAACATTGTGTTGATCTTGCAAAGCAAGTTGGATTTGAAGACGTGGAGAGTGAGGATGTTGAAGAGCTGCTTGAGTCCCACTGTGAAGACCTCTCTACAGCTGATCTACAACAACTTGTTGCTGAGGGGGAAGTGAAAGCTGGAGATGAAGAAGATAAAGTCCAAGATGCAGTGCCACGAGAACTTTCCACTTCTGTTTTGTCTTCTATCCTGAGGGAAATTGAGAAGCTGTTGCAGCTTTTAGAGGACAACGATTATAATGCAGAATGCAGCAGGGTAGCAGTTTGTGGAATAAGATCTTATTTGGCACCCTATGAACAGCTTCTTCATGAAAGAAGGAAAAGGTCAATGCAACAAAAACTGAATGTGTTTTTTAAGCCAACCCATAAGAAACAGTGAGAAGACCATGAACCACAGCCAGCCACTTCTGGATTCACTATTTGTCACCCTAACCCTGCAACTACAACTGCACCTGAAAGTGATAATGAGGGTGATGATGATGATGACTCTTGACCCCTGCATTAACAACAGAGCAACCTCAAAATCTCCTCCCCCATCAAGTCATCTTGACATTTTTTCCAAGGAAAGGTGTTAAATTTACTTTTATTTCATTACTAGATATGAATTAAACATTTATTCCAAAACAAAGTTGCTAGAAAAGCTCAGCAGATCTGGCAGCATCTGTGAAGGGAAAAACAGAGTTAATGTTTCCGGTCCAGTGACCCTTCCTTGAGCTTTTCTAGCAACTTTGTTTTTGTTCCTGATTTACAGCATTTGCAGTTCTTTCATTAATTTTTAATTAAACATTTATTCAAACTGTTCTATCCTTTGTGTTAGACTTTTGAGTGATTTTTGAGTGATATTTTGAGTGATTTGGAGTGATATTTTTTGGTGGTCTGCCCCAGCCTCACTTTTCCCATAGGCTCCATTATTTTTATAGCACAATTTTACATAATGCAATGTTGCAACAGGATGCAACTATCGTGTTATAGCAAAACCCCCTGTATTCCTGCTTTTTTTTTCTTCATTATCCCTCTGGGCCACGAACCAATTCCGGCCCTCACTGTATCTGGGGCAGAAGTCATTGGTGCTACAGGATTTACACCTCACTGGACTGAGAGCAGTGGAGGCTTTGAGACACAGATCAATTAGCCCAGGGCTTGATGTAATGTATGAGAAACAATAACTTGGTCCTTCAGTAGGAGTAATGAAACATTAAACTGTATCAGTGATTGGACTACAGATTGGATTAAGTGAAGTATGCGTGTATGAGTTCACTTGAAATGGCAAATGATCCTTGTCACTCTGCTAGTTAAGAGAAGTAAGAGAGGGAAACTGGGAATTATAGACCAGTCAACCTAACTCCTGTTGTCTATAATTAAGAGTAGATGACTGAACACTTTGAACTTTTGCAGCTGATTGTGGATTTGTACAGGACAGGTTATATTTATGAAGATAGTAGGAACTGCTGATGCTGGAGAATCTGAGATAACAAGGTGTAGAGCGGGATGAACACAGCAGGCCAAGCAGCATCAGAGGAGCAGGAAAGCGGACGTTTCGGGTC
>NC_063360.1:34893132-34901754 GCF_021869965.1 Rhincodon typus | reverse complement strand
CCGCATGGGCCCAAGCTATGCCTGCCTGTTTGTAGGATATGTGGAACAATCCCTCTTCCATAGCTACACTGGCCCTAAACACCATCTCTTCCTCCGTTACATCAATGACAGTATCAGCGCCGTCTCGTGCTCCCACGAGGAGCTCGAACAGTTCATCCACTTCACCAACACCTTCCACCCCAACCTTAAGTTCACCTGGACCATCTCTAACACCTCTCTCTCCTTCCTGGGCTTCTCTGTTTCCATCTCTGGCATCCACCTGGAAACCGATATCCATTTCAAGCCTATCGACTCCCACAGCTACCTAGAATACACCTCCTCCCATCCACCTTCCTGCAAAAAGGCCATCCCCTATTCCCAATTCCTTCGCCTCTGCCGCATCTGCTCCCGAGATGAGGCATTCCACTCCCCGGACATCCCAGATATCCTCGTTTTCAAGGACTGCAACTTCCCCTCCACAGTGGTCGAAAATGCCCTCGACCGTGTCTCTCGCATTTCCCGCAACTCATCCCTCACACCCCCTACCCGCAATAACATCCAAAACAGGATCCCCCTTGTCCTCACGTACCACTCCACCAACCTCCGAATCCAACGCATCTTCCTTCGACACTTCTGCCATCTGCAATCTGACCCCACTACCAAAGACATTTTTCCCTCCCCACCCTTATCTGCTTTCTGGAGGGACCACTCTCTCCATGACTCCCTTGTCCGCTCCACACTCCCCTCCAGCCCAACCACCCCCGGCACTTTTCCCTGCAATCGCAGGAAGTGCTATGCCTGCCCCCACACCTCCTCCCTCACCCCCATCCCAGGCCCTAAGAAGACTTTCCACATCAAGCGGATGTTCACCTGCACATTTGCTAATGTGGTATACTGCATCCGCTGTTCCCGTTGTGGCCTCCTCTACATCGGGGAAACCAAGTGGAGGCGTGGGGACTGCTTTGTGGAGCACCTACGCTCGGTTCGCACTAAACAACTGCACCTCCCAGTCGCGAACCATTTCAACTCCCCCTCCCATTCCTCAGACGACATGTCCATCCTGGGCCTCCTGCAGTGCCACAACGATGCCACCCGAAAGCTGCAGGAACAGCATCTCATATTTCGCTTGGGAACCCTGCAGCCCAATGGTATCAATGTGGACTTCACAAGCTTTAAAATCTTCCCTCCCTGTACCGCATCCCAAAACCAGCCCAGCTCGTCCCCGCCTCCCTAACCATTCCTCCCACCTCAAGCCCATCCCCATCTCCTACCTACTAACCTCATCCCGCCCACTTGACCTGTCTGTCCTCCCTGGACCGACCTATCTCCTCCCTAACTCCCCACCTACACTCACCTTTACTGGCTCCAACCCCGTCTCTTTGACCTGTCTGTCTCCTCTCCACCTATCTTCTCCTCTATCCATCTTCTATCCACCTCCCCTTCTCTCCCTATTTATTTCAGAATCCCCTTGCCCTCCCCCATTCCTGAAGTAGGGCCCCGACCCGAAACGTCAGCTTTCCTGCTCCTCTGATGCTGCTTGGCCTGCTGTGTTCATCCAGCTCTACACCTTGTTATCTCAAGGGTAGTATTGTTTGCTTTTTGTTTACCATGAAGTAATCATCCCTTTCTAACCAACTTGCATATACTAACATTCGTTTTTTTTACTTATTCATTTGTGGGATGTGGGCCTCACTGTTTGAGCCAGTATTTATTGCCCGTCCCTAGTTGCCCTTGAGAAGGTGGGGGTGAGCTGCCTTCTTGAACCGCTGCAGTCTTCCTGCTGCAGCTGGACCCACAATGCCATTAGGGAGGGAATTCCAGGATTTTGACCCAGCGACAGTGAAGGAACGGTGATATATTTCCAAGTCAGGATGGTGAGTGGCTTGGAGGGGAACTTGAATGGGATGGTGTTCCCAACTATGTGCTGCCCTCGTCTTTCTAGATGGAAGTGGTCGTGGGTTGGGAAGGTATTGTTAAGGGATATTTGTTGAGTTGCTGCAGTGCAGCTTGTAAATGGTACACATTGCTGCTACTGAGCTTTGGTGGTGGAGGGACTCTCCTTTTCCCCCTTCTTCTTCTCACCTCATAAACATATACCTTTATCCCTGATCTATTTATCCAGCTTCCTCTTCAGTCCCTTGGGCTGTTGTGGCACAGTGGTAGTGTCCCTAACCCTGAGCCAGGAGGCCTGTGTTCAAGTCCCAACTGTTTCAGAGGTGTGCAATGGTATCCCTGGACAGGTTGATTATAGAATCATAGCATCCCTACAGTGTTGAAAGAGGCTATTCAGCCCATCAAATCTGCATCGACCCTCTGAACAACATCTCACCCTATCCTTGAAACCCCTGCATTCTACTATGGCTAATCCACCAAGTCTGCAAATCCCTGAACACCATGGGACAATTTAGCACGGCCAATCCACCTAACCTGCACATCTTTGGACTGTGGGAGGAAACTAGAGCACCCGGAGGAAACCCACGCAGACGCAGGGAGAATGTACAAACTCCACATAGACAGTCGCCCGAGGGTGGATTTGAACCTGAGTCCTTGGCGCTGTGAGGCAGCAGTGCTAACCACTGAGCCTCCGTGCCACCCTCAATTATCCTAAAATTAGAAAACATCCTCTTAGATCTATTGAAGCCATTCTCCACAGCTACTCCCTTGTTAGTGAGTTCTTGATGGAAAGCCGTTTCTCTGGAACCCCTGACGGTTTTTATTGGAGTCTATTCTGTTTTAAGTTAGCTCAACCCACGAGTGGAAACATCAGTGCCCTATCAAACAACTTCATAGCTTTTAAAATAATCCATCAGGTCAACTGCCTGCCAACTTTCTCTCCTTGTTAATCTTGCTTGTTAGGTGTAATCTCCCAGCCCTGTCATTATCCACATTGCACCACTTCCAGTGCCCAAGACCAGGATTATCCACAGTCAGCTAAAACTCATTTAAAACAACAGTCAGGATGCAGGAAGCAAATGTGGGAGATGCAGGGATATTGTGAAGTAGCACAGCAGATCACACTGTACACTAACAATACAGCAGTGCACTGTAGCACCAGGCCTAGACCCATCAGATACAAGGCATGTTTTTACCATACTTTCAGGTATATACAGTGAGGGTTTACATTTATATTTTTAGATATTTAGATTTAGGGGAGGCAATGGCCTCATGGTATTATTGCTAGAGTATTAATCCAGAGAAAAAAAACAAAGTTGCTGGAAAAGCTCAGCAGGTCTGGCAGCATCTGTGAAGGGAATTACAGAGTTAACGTTTCAGGTCCGGTGACCCTTCCTCAGAACAGTTCCTTCAGTTCTGAGGAAGGGTCACTGGACCCGAAATGTTAACTCTGTTTTTTTCCTTCACAGATGCCGCCAGACCTCCTGAGCTTTTCTAGTAACTTTGTTTTTTTTTCCTGATTTACAGTGTCCACAGTTGTTTTGGTTTTTGTTAACTCAGAGAACCCAGTAATAATCTGAGGATTTGGGTTTGCAATCCCACTATGGCAGATAGTGGCACTTGAATTCAATTAAAATTCTGGAATTAAGAGTCCAATAATGACCATGAAACCATTGTCGATTATTGGGAAAAAATCCACCTGGTTCACTAATGTCCTTTAGGGAAGGAAACTGCCATCCTTACCTGGTCTGGCCTACATGTGACTCCAGACCCACAGCAATGTGATTGACTCTTTACTGCTTTCTGGGCCATTAAAGCTGGGCAATAAATGCTGGCTGAGTCTGTGAATTCATGAAGAAAGTACAGCCTGATTTTACAGAGAGCTGTGTTCCTCATTCATCTCCCCAGCTAGCTGCACAGTCATGAGGAAGCCAACTGGGACTGGCTGTAGCCATTTCACAGGGTATTTATTAACTGTCCCAGGGTAAGACGTCAGACACTCCCCATCTACATTGGGGATCTCCCATCTCAAAGACATGACTGTCACTCTGCCAGGCCACCTGCTCTGTATACCCGACAGCACCTGCTTCGAGCAATGGTCACTCCTGGGAGAACAGGCAGCGCCCTGGAGAACAGCAAGTTGTGGAGTATGGCTGAATCAGACAGACCCCCTGAAGGGTGGGCGAGGGAGATTAGGGGAGCTGGGCATGAGAGGCTATTGGAGGGCAGGTAGGGGGACAAAGTTGCAGGAGGATGATCAAAGGCAGCATATAATTGAAGAATTACAGCTTTTTATAGTGTGCCTTTAAAAATCGAACTGCAAGGAGAAAGAACTCTTTTTAAAACTGGGATTTACCGGGATGGCTGCATCATTTTCACAGCAAGGAAGTTGACACCTGCGGTAAATTCTGTTTTTGTGGCTGTGGGTTTCTGTGATCTGTAGACTATCTGGAGCCAAGGAGCTGTGTAGAACTGAAGCTGATTGGTTCTCAGCTAACTGAGCAGGCTGGAACTGGAAACCTGTTATAGAGACACAGGCACAGAGAGAGAGAGAGTGAGAGAGAGATACGAAAGTGTGTACTGTTGTTTATCCCCAACAGAAACTGTCAGTTCTCTGCAGTTAAAATCTCAGTTTAAACCTGAACAAAGCTAGTTACCTTTCATGCAGCCGTTGTTGTGAAGTGTAATTGTTGAATTGGTAAATCAGAGACATTTTCCAAGTGAATCACTCACTCTATGTTTCTTACAAACCAATGGAAGCTTCCAGAGAAAGACAACTGAATTCCAGGGGCCCAGTTAGACAAAGTGGGATCGTCTCAACATCAGAATCAAGAAGCAAAGACCATTGACCTGAAATTGAGGACCGTGTGTACCTTATAAAAGCACTTTAATATTTGGTATGTCTCTGGAAAAAGTGAGGCTTACCGTATAGCAGGATACTCTGACACTGAGCTGGGGGTGGATGCAGGGATGTAGGCACAGGGGTCCTTTCAGAGCTGGAGCCCCACTTACCCTACAAGAGCTCGTCCAATGAAAGGTGCCTGGCTTTCACCTACAGCCTGGGCCTCACCTTCACTCCCAGGAAAACACAGGCAGGAACAAGGAGAGATACTTGTATCATTTCTGTTGCTTGGGCATCCTGACACCTCCACTGCCCCTGGAATAATTGTGGGCAAGGCCAGGTATGGTTGGGCCATACACTATCTTTGACTGAATCCTCCCATCTTTCAACAGACTTGTGGAGGATGGGAAAATTCAGGCCTTCAAGATAGGATGGTTGGATTTAGGCATTTATGTAGTACCTTTCACAACCTCAGGATACCCCACTTCACGCCCATGGAAGCACTGGTTTTCAAGTGGAGTCACTACTGTAATGTAGGAAACACAGCAGCAACTGGCACACAGAAAGATCCCAAACATTTATGCAAAGCGAGGAGGCGATAACCTTGTGGTATTATCGCTAGACCCAGATAATGTTCTGGGGACCCTGGTTCAAATCTACAGCAGATGGTGGCACTTGAATTCAATAAAAAAACAAAAGTCTGGAATTATGACCATGAATCCATTGTCAATTGTTGGAAAAACCCATCTAGTTACAAACTGTCTTTTAGGGAAAGAAACTGCCATCCTTACCTGATGTGGCCAACATGTGACTCCAGACCCACAGCAATGTGGTTGACTCTTAACTGCCCTCTGGGCAATTAAGGATGGGCAATAAATGCTGCCTGGTCAGTGACACCCTCATCCCATGAATGAATAAAGGGAAAAAAAAGATATTGTGTTTCAGTGATGTCTGTGAGAGGGTAAATATTGATTTGATTTAGATATCGGGGTTGGGCAAGTTGTTGGAGGGAATCCTGAGGGACAGGATTTACATGTATTTGGAAAGGCAAGGACTGATTAGGGATAGTCAACATGGCTTTGTGCCTGGGAAATCGTGTCTCACTGACTTGATTGAGTTTTTTTGAAGAAGTAATGAAGAGGATTGATGAGGGCAGAACAGTGGATGTGATCTATATGGGCTGCAGGAAGGCATTCGACAAGGTTCCTCATTGTAGGCTGGTTAGCAAGGTTAGATCACATGGAATACAGGGAGAGTTAGCCATTTGGATACAGAACTAGTTCAAAGGCAGGAGACAGAGGATGATGGTGGAGGCTTGCTTATCAGACTGAAGGCCTGTGACCAGAGGTGTGCCACAATGCTGGGTCCAGTGCTTTTCATCATTTGTATAAATGATTTGGATGTGAACGTAGGAGGTATGGTTAGTAAGTTTGCAGATGACACCAAAATTGGAGGTGTAGTGGACAGTGAGGAAGGTTACCTCTGAGTACAATAGGATCTTGATCAGATGGGCCAATGGGCCGAGGAGTGGCAGATGGATTTTAATTTAGATAAACATGAGGTGCTGCATTTTGGTAAGGCACATCAGGGCAGGACTTATACACTTAATGGTAAGGTCCTGGGGAGTGTTGCTGAACAAAGAGACATTGGAGTGCAGGTTCACAGTTCCTTGAAATTGGAGTCACTGGTAAACAGGATAGTGAAGAAGGCATTTGGTACGCTTGCCTTTAATGGTCAGTGTATTGAGTATAGGAGTTGGGACGTCATGTTATGGCTGTACAGGACATTGGTTAGGCCACTTTTGGAGTATTTAATATAAACCTCGTCATCCTGCTATAGGAAGGATGTTGTGAAATTTGAAAGGTTTCAGAAAAGATTTACATGGATGTTGCCAGGGTTGGATGGATTGAGCTATAGGGAAATGCTGGATAGGCTGGGGCTATTTTCCCTCAAACGTTGGAGGCTGAGGGGTGACCTCATAGAAGTTTATAAAATCACGAGGGGTATGGATAGGATAAATAGGCAAGGTCTTTTCCCTGGGGTGGGGGAGTCCAAAACTGGAGGGCATAGGGTTAAGGTGAGAGGGGAAAGATTTAAAAGGGACCTAAGGGGGAACGTTTTCATGCAGAGGGTGGAGCGTGTATGAAACGAGCTGCCAGAGGATGTGGTGGAGACAACATTTAAAAGGCATCTGGATGTGTATATGAATAGGAAGAGTTTGGAGGGAAATGGACCAAACGCTGGCAAATGGGACTAGATTAATTTAGGATATCTGGTCAGCATGGATGAGTTGGACTGAAGGGTCTGTCTCCGTGCTGTATACGTCTATAACTCCAATGTCACATGGAGCTAAGTACAGTGAAAAGTTTTGTTTTGTGAGCATTACAGGCAGATCATGGGAAACAAAGACATACAGATCATAGGGTGTTTGGACAGAGCCAGGCATACAAGATTACAGCTGCACAGGAGGTGGTCAAAGCAAGATCAATATTGTTTGAAATTAGAGAAGAAGGATGGGATTTAGGGGCATCTGACTGGCTGGTGCATAGAACATAGAACAGTACAGCATAGTACAGGCCCTTTGGCCCACGATGTTGTGCCGACCTATTATCCTACTAAGATCAATCTACTCTGCATACCCTACATTTTACTATCCCCCATGTGCCTATCCAAGAGTCACTTAAAAGTCTCTAAAGTATCTGACTCCACTACCACTGCCGGCAGCGCATTCCACGCACCCACCACTCTCTGTGTGAAGAACCTACCTCTGACATCTCCCCTATACCTTCCTCCAATCATCTTAAAATTATGCCCCCTCTAATAGTCATTTCCGCCCCTGGGAAAAATTCTCTGACTATCCACTCTATCTATGCCTCTCGTCATCTTGTACACCTCTATCAAGTGACCTCTCATCCTTCTTCGCTCCAATGAAAAAAGCCCTAGCTCCCTCAACCTTTCCTTATAAGGCCTGCCCTCCAGTCCAGGCAGCATCCTGGTAAATCTCCTTTGCACTCTCTCTAAAGCTTCCACATCCTTGCTATAATGAGGCGACCAGAACTGCCTTGGATTAACATAGCTCCTGTAAACCAGCGGCTCTGAGTGTGCAGCACTCCCTCAGTACTGGCACAGGCATCATCCTTAATGAGTTAATGAGGACCGAGATTGGAAACAATGAGGGTAATGGGGGTAGAGGCAATTTGTGATAAATCTGTAATTAGCTGGTGTTAAAGCAGCACCATTGCTCACTGTACCGGGCCTGGCAGAATGACAGCTAATCTAGACGCTCAGTTGGCCTCCTGCAATATGCAAACTCAAACTGAAACGTGTCGGGGTCCATTTCCTGAGGCTTGTCGATTAAATGGCATTCCTATCTGCCCATCTTGCCGCTCAGCACTAATCCCCATGGCTGTCTCAGAGACCATCAATGTTAACTGCCCAGCTGATGCAACTTTAATTGAAGTCAGCAAGAAGCTATTTGTTGGCTCTCACTGCAGGGGGAAATAATGAAAGCTATTTACAAGCAATTTCTGTGTAGTTTTGAAGTATCATATTTCTTTCTCTCCCCTTCCCCCCCTCCTCCCCTGCAGGCGATAGACCAGTATCACTGGAATTGTTTATCCAGTAACTCACTGACCATGAGCAGCGCAGGCTGACTGGCCACAGGAGACACACTCTCGAGTTAATGCTTTTGTGACCAAATGTTTTCTCCTTCTTAGAGATGTCCACACAGACACACATACAGAGAAACATGAATGCAAACATATAGACCCACACTGATACATACACAGAGAAACATGAATACAAACATATACACCCACACTGATACACACAAGAGAGAAACATCAGTGCAGACATATAGATCCACACTGATACACACACAGAGAAACATGAATGCAAACATATAGACC
>NC_063360.1:34891956-34893122 GCF_021869965.1 Rhincodon typus | reverse complement strand
CAGAGAAACATGAATGCAACATATAGACCCACACTGATACACACACAAAGAAACATGAATGCAAAACCCACACTCATACACACACATTCGTACTAACACACACTCAAATATTTGTACCTGCACACACAGATTCACACATGCATGCAAAATATATGCAAGGCACATGATATGCACAGACACATTTATGCAAACAAATGTAAAAATATACAGTCATAAATACATAAGCATACACATAGGCACACTGACACACTCATATATATACAGGGACCCATTCATACATGCCAAGAGGGCTACATACACTCATATACACACTCACATACTCATATACACATAGGGACACACATGTACACATAAGCGCATGCATACACTCATATACATACAGGCACACACACTCATATACACACAGGGAAACTTGCACACTCATATACAAATAAGCACACTCACATACTCATTTACACACAGGCACACTCACGTAGTCATTTACACACAGGTACACAGTCATATACACACAGGCTCACACACTCATACACATACACGCATATACACACAAGCACACTGACATGCTCATATACATGCAGGAACATATTCATATATGCCAAGGGAGACACACACTCATATAGACACAGAGAAACTTGCACACTAATATACAAGCCAGCACACTCATGTACTCATATACACACAGGGAAACATGCACACTTATATACAAGTAAGCACACACATACTCATACACACAGGGACACACATATACACACAGGCACACACACACATATACACACAGACACATAGGGACACACACACACACATACTCGTACACACACACACACACACACACAGTGGGACACATATTCATATACACAGATACATACAAGACACACGCTCATATACACACACAGGCACACCCACACTCATATATACACACAGGCACATGCACACACTCAGACTCACATACACACACAAGGGCACATACTCATATACCCACAGACGAACACAGACACACAAACACACTTATAGTCACATAAACACAGGGACACATACTCATATACACACAGACACACACACTCATACTTACATACATATAGGGACATATACTCATATACACAGACACACACACTCACACACGGACACATACTCATATACACACAGACACACACACACTCATACACACA
>NC_063360.1:34889617-34891946 GCF_021869965.1 Rhincodon typus | reverse complement strand
GGACACATACTCATATACACACAGACACACACACACTCATACACACATACACACAGGGACACATACTCATATACATGCAGACTCACTCGAGTTCATACACAATCAGGAATATTAACAACCACAAACCGCCACACACAAACCTGCAAATTCAAAATCACATCGTACTTTGATTTCCTTGATAATTGAACAATGGTAGAGTTTTATTAAATAAATCCTGTACGTGTGAAGTGTACATTGTGTGAGCATGTACAAGGTGTTTTCTATCAAACTTAACACATGGATCAGACAGCGACACCATAGCAACACCTGTGACTGCTCAATGATTGTTATTGGACAACAAGACGCCAAACCAAAGGCCCAAATTCCCGTAGGGTGGATGAGAAAGATCCCATAGACTTTAGGGCAGTTGTTTCCAATATCCTGGCCTTTTGCCCTTTGGCCAATATTATCAGAAATCAATTGCTTCTCACTGTTTGTGGCATCTTGCTATGCATACAATGGCGGTCATGTTTGCCACATTACGGTAGTGCCTGTACCTCAAAAGGTACCTGCAGGGTTAATGTGGAAAGAACAGGGGCAGTACAACTTTACAAAGTGTACACAGACAGACATGATGGGCTAAATGACTTCCTCCTGTGCTATCCCAGTTAATGATCGTAGCTCATTGGCTGTAATGTACTTTAGGGAGTGCTCAGGGAATGAAAGTTCCTCTTAGAAATGTAAGGTTTTTGTCTCTAACAGTGAGAATTCTCTGAAGATTAAACACTTGCTGAATCCCTTTGTTTCCGTGTAGATTCTGTGCAGGCTGTGAGACAGATTGGCCTACAGCACCATCATGTGGATCAATGATTAAGGCACCACATACTCCACATCAAGCAGAAACTTACTGGCATCTATTTTCCACTGGCTAGGCAGTGTTTATTCTAATGTCAGTGGGGGCTGTGTATGGAGACCATGTGGAATCCCAACGGAGCACATTCCGAAGGAATTGCCCTGGAGATTGAATTTTCTGCAGAGCAGTTGCTCTAAGTCTGGAACCCCATCCATTTCAATCAGAGATTGTTCCAACGAAACAAAGTGAAATAGTTACTCAGGAAACTTTAGACTATTAACCAAGGAGTCAATTATTCAACTGATCCCTCACTTATCTACCTAACACACACCTCTCCCCACAGACCCTGACCTGACACCCCAGCTGGACCTGACCAATTCAAACCCCAACCCCAATGGATTGGACAAGAACCTTCCCCACCCTCCACTCTGCTGGACCAACCCTAATTAAACCCCCACTCCTGCTGGACAAGAACCCTCCATAATTTCCCTCCACCCCCAACCCTGCTGGACCCAACCCATTTCAACGCCCATCTCCACCAGACTGGACAGGATCCAGGTCAGCTCCATGGGACCTGACCCAGACCTCCACCCCACCCCACCCCACCGACTGGGACCAGAGAAGAACCATACCCCAACACATACACCCTGTCCCCGCACCCCACCTCCACCTGACCGACCTTATTCTTTATCCCCTGCTGTACCTCGCCCTTACAGTCCCAACCCAAACCTCCTGTACCTGATCACTCCCTACTCCCCAAGGCCCAGCACCCACCCTTCCCCTCCCCGTCCTTCACCGCACCACCCTGCCAAACTCCATTCCTCCCACTTACCCTGGACCACCAGGAACATTGTATAACTTACCCACAACTTGATCTCTGGCACCCGACCCCTTGCCCACTATGTATCTTGCCCGGCTAGTACCCTACTCAGCCAGCACACTTACCCCTACACATCTGTATTTTAGACAGAACATTTCACAACTTCAGTCTGAACATCCCAGAGCACATCTCAGCCAATGAAGTATTTATTAAGTGGAGTCACTACTCTGGAAGTAAAAGATAAAGTTGTCATAGTCTTACCAAACCACAGGGTTGCTCTCTCATTAGAGAGACAACAGGTGGTGTCTTAACCACAGGGTCACCATGCTCCAGGTGAGGGGTGAAGGAGAGTTCTTCACCATAATCTTAGCTGGTGCAGGAATTGAACAGCTCCCCCCCAGCATTACTCACTAGCTATCCAGCTAACTGAGCTAACCATTTCTTTACCTAGGCCTAGAGCCTAAACTGCCCACTGACACTGGCACAGAATCACAGATGGTTATGGTGCAGAAGGAGGCCATTCGGCCCCTTGTGCATGCACTAACTCGTTAAATGAGCATTAATACCTAGTCCCAATTGCTTGCTTTTCCCCCCAAACCCTAGCAACTTTTTTCTGTCCAAGACATTGTCTAACGCCCTCTTCAATGCTTCAGTGATATGTCCCAGTAAAGTGAGAT
>NC_063360.1:34864248-34889217 GCF_021869965.1 Rhincodon typus | reverse complement strand
AGCTTTCCTGCTCCTCTGATGCTGCTTGGCCTGCTGTGTTCATCCAGCTCTACACCTTGTTATCTCAGATTCTCCAGCATCTGCGGTTCCTACTATCTCTGTCCCAGTAAAATGTTTGATTAAGTTTTTCTGATCACAGATCTTAACATAGTGCTTGGATGAGCTGGTGAGTCAAATGGCTGACTCTCAGAACGGAGACTGTGTAGACAGGAGAGAGGACATGACACTTCTACCTATAACTATACATATATTAAAAACTCTGTAACGTTTGAAGATGGTTTAAGTCATGTAAATAAACTGAATTTAGAACTATCTCTGTCTGAATCTGAAATAGAGCAACTCAATCCAAATGCAATACAGTGCATCTCAAAGAGTAAAAAGAGAATATTTTTTCACACATCCCCATAATGTTTTTTGTATTGATTCCTCAATTATTTCAGCTCAGTGAGTTTGATCACATTCATCAGGTGGGATTTGGGTCACGATGACTGGGTTAAACAGGTTGGGACTCTACTCGCTGTTTAGAAGAATGAGAGGTGATCTCATTGAAACCTATTTGATTCTTAAGGGGCTTGATGGGGTAAATGCTGAGAGGATGTTTCCCCTCATGGGAGGGTCTAGAATCAGAGGGCACAGTCTCAGAATAAAGCGGCACTAATTTAAGACTGAGATGAGGAGGAATTTCCTCTCTCAGAGGGTTGAGTATTTGAGACTCCTTGCCACAGAGAGCTGTGGGGACAGGGTCTTTGTTTATTTTTAAAGCTGTAATAGATAGATTCTTGATCAGTGGGGGAATCAAGGATTATGGGAAAAGGCAAGAAAGTGGATAAATGGAATGCTGGATCAGCCATGATCTTACTGAATGGCAGAGCAGGCTAAGGGGCCAAATGGGATACTTCTGTTTGTATTTCTTATGGTCTTATGCTTGTCAGTTATGGCGATGACCCTGTTATTTGTACAGCCATAATCATAGTAACTTGACTCAATGAGTTATGCCTTACTAAAGGAATCATGATGCTGGTCGATATTCCAGTCAGAACATTGTCACAGACACTGTTTTCCTGTACTAAAGTTACAATGTGGCTGTCAATATTAGAGTATGTGTTTGATCGAATGCTCAGGTTTGCTTTAAAAATGGCTATGTGGGTTGGTGACAAAATATTAATGTTGTTAGTCAGTTGTAAAGTCTGTTTCTTTTTGTGCTGAAATGAGAAAGAACAATTTTGAAACACAGGGATTTACAAGGATGATTGCATGCTTTGAACATAAGCAATTTGATACCTATTGTGAACACTGTCTGTGTAGCTATGGCTTCCAGCAATGTGCTGACAAACTGGAGCTCAGGGCTTATTTACAAATGAAACTGATTGGTGAGGACTACGGACTACTTTCCACAACAGGGACTCTCTGCCTGTCAACAAATGGGATTGGTTGTTATGTAGCTGAACAGCGCAGCCTGTGAAAAAGATAAAGAGAAACTAGTCAGACTCTGGAGAAAACAGCAACAGACCCTGCAGCAGCCACAACCTCTCTGTCTCTCTGTTCTCTTCAGTAAGTCAGTTTAACACTGAGCAAAATCAGCTTATCTTTCCTTTAATAGATGTGACTTTGAATTGAACAAGTCAGGGACATTTTATAAGTAAAACAGCCACCCTGTGCCTTTTACAAATCAATGGAAGAACTCGAAAAAAGGGAAATCAACAGGAAACCAAAACAACAGATCTTCATTTAAGAATGCCTACAATGTGGAAGCAGGCCATTCAGCTACTGAGTCCATACCAACCCTCCAAAGATCATCCCACCCAGACACACCCCCCTACACTACCCCTGCCTTTCCCATGGCTAATCCACCCAGCCTGCACATCCCTGGACACTATGGGCAATTTACTTTGGCCAATCCACCGTAACCTGCACATCTTTAGACTGTGGGGAGGTAAGTGGAGCGGACACAGAGTGAATGTGCAAACCCTACACAAACAGTTACCTGAGGCTGAAATCAAACCCAGGTCCCTGGCTCTGTGAGGCAGCAATGCTAACCATTGAGCCACCGTGCTGCTCAATCTTGTAAACAAAGACTATAGAATGTCTCAATTTTTCAAGTTTTCCCTCTGCCCCTGTGTTTTCTCCCTTATTTACGTTTGTCAGTCTGTGAGTGTGTGTTTGTGTAAGGGGTAGTTTATAAAGGAGGAGGATGGGCGTTAAAGCTTTCTCTAGAAGTGTTATATGCCATCTGTTTATAATTGTGTACCTGCAGCTAGAAACAATTACCTCCAAGAAATAATGGTTCTTTATAAATACAGGAACCTGGTTTTCTATTAACCTAGATCTGAAAATCAGGTAATTTGGGGATTTTGCAGATTTCTTTTACAATCTTTACTTTCTGTGACAACATTGGGAATAGTCAGACTTGATTTCCCATGTATGATCCTGCTGAGTGTGACAAAATAATAGAAATATGTTTTCACAAACCACATTGTCATGGGGTGTTAGATGAAATAATACCTGGGGCAAAAAATGAACATGTTCATTAATGCAACAAATAAAAGTCACTGGGGCAACAAGACAACATTTCTAAGGCCTCAGTGACGACGTTGTCACCAGGGAAGGGCCATCAATCTGAAATGTCAACTTTGTTTGTCTCTCCAAAGTTACTACCAGGCCAGCTGAGAATTCCCAGCGTCTTCTGTATCTTTTTTGTCAGATTTCCAGCAGCTGCATTATTTTGCTCAGAGCTCCAGTCAAAAGGTGACGTATTGTGCTGGTTTCTTGAACAATGGTGACCCTGTGAAACCGCCCTCCCAGTAGTTATTTCCGCAAAAGTGAACCTGGACTGTAAGGTTCCAAAGGTCTGACAGTGAAACTTGATCCAAAGACAGAAATTGAAATGTGCTTCCTGGCTCATTCAGAAATCCACACAATGGTTCTTGGGGTTGTCCTATCCTTAATGTGGGCAATTCTAAGAACTCTATCTGTCAGCTGAGCTGAGATCTTTCAACAGCCCCTTCTTGGTATAATTATTGCCGAAACGGGTAATGAGAATGAGTTTAATTATTGTTTTATAAAGGATGATTTGAAAAGGTCAAACTCCTTAGATTTAAATGTTTGTACGTGTTGAATAGCATCTTCTGATGAGGAAAACAGCTGTGACATTTCAGCTCTATAGATCCTGTCGTTTCTTTAATTAAAATAAAACACATTCACAACAAGAGGAAATTGAGCAAGAGTGTGAGAAGCAGGGCGAGACTGCAGGTTGTCTCAATATTCTTCATCCGGTGGAGCAAGACCTGCTAACATCACTTTGCCAATGAATAGGCAGCTTAAAGTGTTCTTTGCCTCAGTGTCAGTGCTCACCCTTCACTCTGAGGTTCAGTCCCCTGTGTAGCGGGGGAATGTAGGAAGGCTGGTACTCTGACGGTAACACCTGAGCAGAAAGGCTATATGTTAATCTGGCCCCAGTATCATAATATGATCGAATGATTCAATAATCATTTGTCCCACTGACCAATGAGAATGTGACCTGGTGATCAATTCTGTCATCAGGAATGATCATGTGGTGCAGTGTCACAAAGAGCATGTGATCTGGTGTCCCGATGGCCATAGAATCCCTACAATGTGGAAGCAGGCCATTTGGCCCATTGGATCCACACTGACCTTCCGAACAGCATCCAACCCAGACCCACCACTGTAGCCTATCCCTGTAACCCTGCATTTCCCATGGCTAATTCACCTCGCTTGCATACGCTTGGACACAATGAGCAATGTGGCGTGGCCAATCCACCCTCACCTGCACATCTGTAGACTGTGGGAGGAAACCGGAGCACTCAGAAGGAACGCACGCAGACACAGGGAGAACGTGCAAACTCCACACAGACAGTTGCCCAAGGCTGGAGTCAAACCCGGGTTTCTGGCGCTGTGAGGCAGCAATGCTAACCACTGAGTCACCATACCACTCCTGGATGCAGGAAGGGTCATTGATGAAGCAGCTGAAGATAATTGGGCCTAGGACACTACCCTGCAGAGATGTCCTGGAGCTGATATGACTGACCTTCAACAACCACAAACATCTTCCTAAGTTTCAGGTATGACTCCAACCAGCAGAAGACTGCCCCCTGATACCTATCGATGCCAGTTTTGCTAGGGTTCTTTGATGCCACATTCGGTCAAATGCAGTCTTGATGCCAGGGGCTGTCACTCTCACCTCACCTCTGGAATTCAGCTCTTTGTCCATGTTTGAACCAAGGCTGTAATGAGGTCAGGAGCTGAGTGGCCCTGGAGGAACCCAAACTGGGGTCACTGAGCAGGTTATTGCTGAGCAGGTGCTGCTTGATAGCACTGTTACTGACACCTTCCATCACTTTACTGATGATCGAGAGGAGACTGATGGGCCGATAATTGGCCAGGTTGGATTTGACCTTATTTTTGTACAGAACATACCTGGGCAATTTTCCACATTGTCGGGTAGGTTCCCGTGTTATAACTGTACTGGAACAGCTTGGCTAGGGGAGCAGCAAGTTCTAGAGCACAAAACCTTAGTACTAGTGCTGAAATGTTGTCAGGGCCCATAGCCTTTGCAGTATCCGTGTCTCCAACCGTTTCTTGATATCACGTGGAGTGAATCAAATTGGCTGAAGACTGGTATCTGTAATGCTCGGGACCACTGGTGGAGGCCGAGATGGATCATCCACTCAGCACTTCTGGCTGAAGATTGCTGTGAAAGCTTCAGCCTTGTCTTTTGCACTGATGTGCTGGGCTCTTCCATCATTGAGGATGGGGGCATTTGTGGAGCCTCCTCCTCCAGTGAGTTGTTTAATTGTCCACCACCATTCACGACTGGATGTGGCAGGACTGCAGAGCTTAGATCTGATCCGATGGTTGTAGGATCGCTTAGCTCTGTCTATCACTTGCTGCTTTCGCTGTTTGGGTGCAAGTAGTCCTGTTTGGTGGCTTCACCAGGTCGATACCTCATCTTCAGGTATGCCTGGTGTTGCTCCCAGCATGCCCTCCTGCACTCTCCATTGAACCAGGGTTGATCCCTGGCTTGATGGTAATGGTTGAGTGGGGGATATGCCGGGCCATGAGGTTACAGATTGTGCTGGAGTACAATTCTGCTACTGTTGATGGCTCACAGCGTCTCATGGATGCCCAGCCTTGATTTGCTATATCTGTTTGAAGTCTGTCCAATTTAGCATGGTGATAGCGCCACAACACGATGGAAGTTATTCTCAATGTTGAGGCCAGACTTTGTCTCCACAAGGACTGTGTGATGGTCACTCTTACCGATACTGTCATGGACAGATACATCTGCAGCTGGCAGATTGTAAGGATGAGACCAAGTATGTTTTTCCTTCTTGTTGGTTCCCTCACCACCTGCTGCAGACTCAGTCTAGCAACTATATCCTTTAGGACCTGACCAGCTCAATTAGTTATGTTGCTGCTCAGTCCCTCTTGGTGATGGACATTGAAATCCCCCACCCAGAGTACATTTTGTACCCTTGCTACCCTCAGAGCTTCCTTCAAGTGTTGTTCAACATGGAGGAGTAGCGATTCATCAGCTGAGGGAGGACGGTATGTGGTAATCAGCAGGAGGTTTCCTTGCCCATGTTTAACCTGAAGCCATGAGACGTCATGCGGTCTGGAGTCAATGTTGAGGATTCCAAGAGCATCTCCCTCCCGACTGTATCCCACTGTGCCGCCCCCTCTGCTGGGTCTGTCCTGCCGCTGAGACAGGACATATCCAGGGACAGTGATGGTGGTGTCTGGGTCAATATCTGTCAGGTATAATTCTGTATGGCTATGTCAGGCTGTTGCTTGACTAGTCTGTGAGACAGCTCTCCCAACTATGGCACTAACCCCCAGATGTTAGTGAAGAGGGCATTGCAGGGTCAACAGGGCTACTTCTGCTGTTGTCTTTTCTGGTGCCTAGGTCGATGCCGGGTGGTCTGTCTAGTTACAATTTTTCATTGAGACTTTGCAGTGATTGGTACAACTGCTCGGCCATTTCAGAGGGCAGGTGAGAGTCAACCACATTGCTGGAGTCACATGTAGGCCAGTCCAGGTGAGGCTGACATACTTCCTTCCCTGAAGGACATTCATGAACCAGATGGGTTTTTCCAACAATCAGCATTGGTTTCATGGTCATCAGTAGATTTTTAATTCCAGATATTTTTTATTCAACTCGAAAATCTGCCATGGTGGAATTCGAACTGAGGCCTTAGAACTTTGGCTGAGTTTCTGGATTAATATCACTTGGCCGTCACCTCCCCATCTAAATTCGCAATGATCCTTATTGGATTAAAGACATCTTTGTAGACTGTAACTCAGGGACCAACACCTGTCCACAACTCAACTCAACAAGTCGTTTCAGTGCAGGTTCAGTGAGCTCCTCCCAGCTTGGCACAAATAGCAACACTGAAAGTGTTGATGAACAAAGGGACCTTGTAGTCCAGCTTCATAGTCCTTAAATTATAGCCCTTTTTTATTTTAAACTTCTCACCATATTTTTTATTTGAAAGTACACATTTCTGAAAAGGTGATGCTAGCAAATCTGTAAATGTGTCAGATCTGTACACGTTTTATCTGGTAGAGTATAGGTTTTTCCTGGAGTCTCAAGGTGTAGGTTTGAATGCCCATAGCCCATATAAATGACCAACAGAGAAGACTCTGGTTCCCTCAGCCTCTTTGAAGCATCTGTATGTATTGATTGGAACCAGGTGGATCTCATTGACTACAAGATCCATGATTGGGGTTGTTAACCTGGGTCAATTAGGAAGTCCTGGCTGACAAATATAAACAGAACATTCCACACTTCTGAAAAGGAAGGTATCTCAATTAGTAAAGTACTATGCCCTGTATTTGCTAGCTATCTTTTATGTTTAGAGCTTTCTATTTCATTAAACTGGGGTTAAGTATTTTTCCTTGGGTTTTACAAAGTAGCCAAATTTCATTTTGTGTAATTTCAGCCAAAGTTCAGCTCCTAATTAGCCTGTCTGCTATTTATTTCTGCTTTAATATTTTTTCTGAATCAGAAAATAAAATTGACATTTCATCTGTTCAAAAAAAAACAGGGGGTTTAAGAATCTCCTCAGTTCAGGGGACTGACTCTAAGCTGGCTGGCCATAGCCAATGTACTGTGCACATGTAAACAAAGGGTGACTTGGTGATGGGATACCAGCCTCTGTACACTTATATTACGGTACCTAACTGTGGCTCAGTGAGTAGGATCCCTTTGCATCTGGAAGGTTTGGGTTTAGATCCCACTCTAGAACGTGAGTGGAAAACTCCAGCTTGATGTAAGGACCCTGCAGCGACCTTGTGATGATGTCACGAAGGTGCTGAGTATAAAAGGCTCGCTTCAGGAGCACATATTCTAAAATTGAAACGATATAGAGACTAGCATGGCTCCTGCCTAAGGTTGAATGCAAATTCGTGAAACGTATTTTTATAATGGGCCCTCTTGTGCTGCAATGGTAGCCTCCCTAACCATGGAATGAAAGGCTCAGATTCAAGTCCCATCTGCTCCAGGTTGATTCGAAAAATAGGTTTATATATTTATGGGGCACAGTGTGGGCAGAGTTGGAGCACTGTAACAGGAGAAACAGTCTTGAGAGTGCATGAAGATATAAAGTTGGATTAGTCCTTATCTATTGTAACTATAAATCAAAGCCTGATACATCTACAATAGGTGAGATGCAGAAACGTTGTCTCCCCACGGAAAAGTCTTGGACCATGGGACATAACCTCAGAATAAGTGACTGCACATTTAAGACAACTCGAAAGTAGAAAACAGAGGGTGGAGGTGGACAGTTGTTGTGTGTCACAAGGATCGGTGCTGGGCCCACTGCTTTTTGTTGTTTCTACAAATGATTTGGATGCGAACATTAGAGGCATGGTTAGTAAGTTTGCAGATAACACCAAAATTGGAGGTACAAAAACGGAAGTTGCTGGAAAAGGTCAGCAAGTCTGGCAGCATCTGTGAAGAGAAATCAGAGTTAACGTTTCGGGTCCGGTGACCTTTCCCCAGGATATTGGAGCTGTAGTGGACAGGGAAGAAGGTTACCTCAAAGTACAATGGGATCTTAATCAGACGGGGCCAATGGGCCGAGGAATAGCAGATGGAATTTAATTTAGATAAATGTGAGGGGCTGCATTTTGGAAAGGCAAATCAGGGCAGGACTTGCACACTTAATGGTAAGGTCCTGCGGAGTGTTAGAACATAGAACATTACAGCGCAGTACAGGCCCTTCAGCCCTCGATGTTGCGCCGACCTGTGAAACTAATCTGAAGCCCATCTAACCTAAACTATTCCATTATCATCCATATGTTTATCCAATGACCATTTAAATGCCCTTAAAGTGGGCGAGTCTACCATTTTTGCAGGCAGGGCATTCCACGCCCTTACTACTCTCTGAGTAAAGAACCTACCTCTGACATCTGTCCTATATCTATCACCCCTCAATTTAAAGCTATGTCCCCTCATGCTAGCCATCAACATCCGAGGAAAAAGGCTCCCACTGTCCACCCTATCTAATCCTCTGATCATCTTGTATGTCTCTATCAAGTCACCTCTTAACCTTCTTCTCTCTAACGAAAACAGCCGCAAGACCCTCAGCCTTTCCTCATAAGACCTTCCCTCCATACCAGGCAACATCCTGGTAAATCTCCTCTGCACCCTTTCCAATGCTTCCACATCCTTCCTATAATGCGGTGACCAGAACTGTACGCAATACTCCAAGTGCGGCCGCACCAGTGTTTTGTACAGCTGCAACATGTTGTTGAACAAAGAGACCTTGGAGTGCAGGTTCATAGTTCCTTGAAAGTGGAGTCGCAGGTAGATAGGACAATGAAGAAGGTGTTTGGTACGCTTGCCTTTATTGGTCAGTGCATTGAGTATAGGCGTTGGGAGGTCATGTTGTGGTTGTACAGGACATAGGTTAGGCCACTTTTGGAATACTATGTGCAATTGTGGTCTCCCTCTCATAGGAAGGATGTTATGAAAGTTGAAAGGGTTCAGAAAAGATTTTCAAGGATGTTGCCAGAGTTGGAGGGTTTGAGCTATCGGGAGAGGCTGAATAGGCTGGGGCTATTTTCCCTGGAGTGTTGGAGGTTGAGGGGTGACCTTATAGAGGTTTTAAATATCATGAGGGGCATGGATAGGGTAAATAGACAGTCTTGTCTGACCTGGGGAGAGGAGTCCAAAAATAAAGGGCAGATGTTTATGGTGAGAGGGGAAAGATTTAAAAGGGAACTAAGAGGCAACTTTTCACACAGAGGGTGGTGTGTATATGGAATGAGCTGCCAGAGGAAGTGGTGGAGGCTGGTACAATGACAGCATTTAAAAGGCATCTGGATGGGTATGTGAATAGAAATTGTTTAGAGAGATAGGGGCCAAATGCTGGCAAATAGGACTAAATTTATTTAGGATATCTGGTCAGCATGGACGAGTTGGACTGAAGGGTCTGTTTCGATGTTGTACAGCTCTAGGAGTCCACAAGGAGAAATTTCTTCTCCCAGAGGTTAGTGAATCTGTGGAATTCTTTACTGCAGAGGGCTGTTGAGGCTGGATCTTTAAATGTATTCAAGACTGAGACAGACAAACATTTAATCAGGGAATTGAGGATTATGGGGAAAAGGTAGGAAATTGGAGTTGAGGTTTATCACATCTGCCATGATCTCTTTGAATGGTGTAGCAGACCCAATGGTCCGAATGGCCTACTTTTGCATTTACATCTTGTTGCCTTAAATGATGGGTGGGTTTGGTATGCTGAAGGGACTACTCCTGGTGTTATGTTATGAATAATAATTAAAATGCTAATGTGAGATTTAAAGGAATGCATTCAGCAAGGTGTAACTTAGGAATTTTTACAGTGAGACCAACACTAAATAAAAATGGAAATTTTCATCAATTCAGAAGATATTCCATTGGTTAGAGACTGGAGGTATCTCAGCAGTGCCCCCTCTGCAGAAGGACAGAATCACTGAGAGCAAAGTTTAATTTCCATATTTTAGGAGCATAAGAACGAGGAGCATGAATGAGCCATACAGACCAATCAGTCTGTTCTGCCATTCAATAAGATCTTGGCTATGTGGATGCAGTGTTTGCCCCCCAATATTCCTTGACTTAGCGAACTATACGGTAAATGGAAAAGCCCTGGGGAAAATTGATGGACAGAGAGATCTGGGTGTTCAGGTCCATTGTATGAAGATGGCAACGCAGGTGGATAGAGTGGTCAAGAAGGCATACGGCATGCTTTCATTTAATCGGACGGGGTATTGAGTACAAGAGTTGGCAGGTCATGTTACAGTTGTATAGGACTTTGGTTTGACCACATTTGGAATACTGCGTACAGTTCTGATCGCCACATTATCAAAAGGATGTGGATGCTTTGGAGAGGGTGCAGAGGAGGTTCACCAGGATGTTGCCTGGTATGGAGGGCACTAGCTGTGAAGAGAGGTTGAGTAGATTAGGATTATTTCCATTAGAAAGATGGAGATTGAGGTGGGACCTGATTGAGGTCTACAAAATCATGAGAGATATAGACAGGGTGGATAGCAAAAAGCTTTTTCCCAGAGTGGGGGACTCAATTACTAGGGGTCACGATTTCAAGGTGAGAGGGGAAAAGTTTAAGGGAGATATGCATGGAAAGTTCTTTACGCAGAGGGTGGTGGGTTGGAGGGTGGGAGGCCTGGAACACGTTGCCAGCGGAGGTGGTAGAGGCGGGCACAATAGCATCATTTAAGATGTATCTAGACAGATACATGAATGGGCAGGGAGCAGAGGGATACAGATCCTTGGAAAATAGGTGACAGGTTTAGATAGAGATCTGGATCGGCGCAGGCTTGGAGGGCCAAAGGGCCTGTTCCTGTGCTGTAATTTTCTTTGTTCTTCCCTCTGTCATCTATCAAAAATCCATCCACCTTTACCAGTTAATAAATTCAATGCCAAACTTCTGCTGCTTCTAAGGAAAGTAATTCCAAATATTAACAATGTCCGAAGAGAAAAAAAAATCTCATCTTCATATTAAAATGGAGACCTCTTATTCTTAAACAGTGACTACTAATTCCAGTCTCCCTACAAGAGGAAACATCCTCCTGTTATCCACAGGATCAAGTCCTCAGGATCTTGTACATTCCAACAAGATAATCTCTCACTCTCCTAAAGTCCAAGGGCTATAAGCACAAAAAATTTCTGCATAAGCCTCACATTCTTGAACTGTTTCTAACACAACTTTATCCTTTTTTTCAAATAAGGAGACAGACTGTACACAATATTTCAGATATGGTCTCATCAACACTTTTACAGCTACAGTAAAACTACTGCACATTCATATTTTCCTATTCCCTTTGCAAGAAACAATCCACTTGTCTTCCTAATCACTTTCTGCACCTGCATATTATATCATTGGTCAATGCAAGGCAATGATTATTCCACTTGTGCCGTCACTTTCAATCAAGCTGAGGCAGATTAACATTTCCACTATCATGAATTCTGGGTCAGTGATGTGCCTTTGTAACAGCAGGAACTGGATATCTGCTGGCTACCACCTCCCTCCTGTTGCCAGTGCTGAGATTTTTGAATTCTGCATCATTGGCGAGGCTAACATTTATTATTCGTCACTAGTTGGCCTGGAGTTACGTGGCTTACTCAGCCTTTTCAGAGGGCAGGTCAGAGTCAACCACTTTGCTGTGGGTCTGTAGCTCCCACTGGGTAAGGAGAGATTTCCTTTCCCCAAAGGGTATAAGTGAACCTGATGGGTTTTTACACCAATTGACAATAGTTTCATGGCTACTATTATCTTTCAATATGGTCTTATTAACTGTATTTAAATTCCACCATGTGCCATGGTGGGATTTGAACCCATGTCTCTGGAGTATCAACCTGGGCTCCATTATATTACCACCTCCTCCTAACTGTCAGGAACTTTTCTCTGTTGACAGCTGTTAGCTGTATCTACGCAAATATCCATTCCTTTTTCGACCTCCCAACCCTGACAAACAGAATTAAGGAAGTCAAAAGACTCAAAATATTTTATTGCAACATCACAGTCAGTTAAATCAGGAGGCTATGTCACACAAACTAGAAGGTACAGTTAAAGGATACACTCACAATGAATATGATGCTATCGTACAATATCAGGACTAGATTTTGAGAGGTGACTCAGGAAGTAACTCCAAGAGGATGCGAGGTGAAGGAGATGCAAGCAATTTGAACGAAATTCTAAAATGTTACAGCGCAGAAAATAATAGACCTCCTTCCCACCCCAACCAGCTGGTTATGGGGTCTTAATGTGATTCCATTTCATTGCTTCTTCCTTGCATTGTTTTTGTTTTGAAATACTTTTCCAATTGCTTTTTAAACAACGCTACAATCTCAGTCCTTTGCTTCCTCCTTCTAATGACTGAGTGTGCAAACCTTCTGTACTTGGGAATTATGAAGTGCTCCTCAAGGTTAGCAGGGGCAGAGCATGTTGGGACAACCAGAAGGAGTGTGACAATGTGACTTCCTCGATCTTGGAGTGCACTTTGAGTGAAAGACTGAGTAATCCAGTCCCCTTCCAGCACTGCTCTCAAACATCACCAAACATATGCATGGAAATGGTGCACAGTCAAACTCTGCGCACTTCTTTAAAATGCAGTTGAAATTTCTCAATTATGTGATTCTAATAAAGGTGCGGCTTCCCCATTTGTTAAATCAAATCTCTACGTGGAAGCTGATCTCTCCAACCTTCTACAGGTTTTCCTCCTATTCAATCAGGAGTCTCCAGGAGCCCCCTCCACACAGCCATTCCTTGTGAGTGAAGGAAGACAGTGAAGGGTGTAGATGGAGCTTGGGTCAATCCTATGCTCAAACTGTGTCTGGTTACCTTCTCCTAAAGCCAATGGACAGTCATCAGGAGCAGGTACACTGCTGAATATTGCCCTTGTCCCAACCTGGAGCGTGTGTATGGGGGTGAGGGGAGGTGTACAATTTACAAGCATCTCTGCCTGTAATGTCTCATCATCCAGGAACAGAGACTATTCCATGAAACATTCTCACATTTTGGCTTAGTGTCCTTAAGCAAACAAAAGAAGCAAAGTACTAAATTTAAATACTGCATCCCAGGATCCAGTTAGTGCCTGAAGTCAAGTGATCCCGTTTAATCTCACGTATGCGAGGTGGCATACTTGGCAGTGCCCAGTAATAGTCTAGTTGGAGCCCATTCGGAATCAGGCTTTATCATTGAGTTGGCATGTAAGGCCAGTTGAAGGAACCTCCAGACAGGAGCATGTCTCTGATTAGGGTCTCAATGGGTGTCTTGCCCACCAGCCTCATGAAGAAGAGTTGTCCAATGAGGGAGGCTGGCACTGCTCGCAATGCCGGGAGTCGTAAGAGCAGTTTGCCAAAGCGCTGGGGCTGCGGTGGATACTGACATCGCACATACTCAGCCAGCGACACTTGAACCTTCTCCTGCAAGCTCTCAATGTGGGCAGGTTCCGAGAGACCAGAAGCGTCTGGCAGAGAGAATAGGAGAAAGAAACATGTTTGACTTCAAAAGCAGTCTTTTTTTACATTGTAAAATGAACAAAAGGGTGGAATCTGTAATAGGGTGGAGGGCAGGTAAATATTTAATGACATCTCTTTATGCCTTCGATTTCTTAGAATCACTGAATCCCTACAGTGTGGAAGCAGGCCATTCAGCCCATTGAGTCCACACCAACCATTTGAAGAGCATCCCACCCAGACCCAACCCCCACCCTATCCCTGCATTTCCCATGGCTAATCCGCCTAGCCTGCACATCTTTGGACTGTGGAAGGTAACCCACGCAGACACGGGGAGAATGTGCAAACTACTTACAGATAGTCACCTGAGGCTACAATCGAACACACTCCGAGGCAGCAGTGCTAACCAGTGAGCCACCACGCCATTCGTGCTTTTGGATGACAGCAATTCAGGAACATGCCTGTCACACCTCCTCTAGACACTGTTGAATAATGTAATGATTTAACAATAAGCTCCACTCAATCTGATGATATCACACAGTCTTCGGTTGGAGGCGTGGGCAGATTTGAAAAAGCCCAATGGCAACAGGAGTGTCACCTCCATGACACAGTCCAGCACGAGGACCCAATGGAGATAGCTGTATCATCCCTGGCTCCTGATAGCTCTTGTAATTACATCTAACTGGTCAATACAATTTGCACCTATTGCTGTCATCCAATTAATTACATCGTGTTGTGTATGACAAATGCCTCTTCTTGTTCAGACTCAGCAGTGGTTTATACTCTATCACTGCTCATTAGGTAGACCTTTCGGCTCAGCGTGGACAGGACTAATTAGTCTGGGGGAGATGGGAGCATGGTGATAATGTTACTGGATTAGGAATCCAGAACCCAGGTTAATGTTTTGGGGTGGGGAGGACCCAAGTTCAAATATCACCATGACAGAACCTTGAATTAAATGAAAATCTGGATAGGAGGATTGAGAGAGTCTTGTTGTACAGGAGTAGTGTCCCTACCTCAGGGACAAAAGGCACAGGTTCAAATCTCACTTGCTCCAGAGGTCTGAACAGGGTGACTGAAAATATCTAGGAAGGAAGATTATGTGGGTCTGTGGCTGTGTGATATTCCTTGAATCAGGTCCCACTCACTCCAGACATGTGTCATAACATGTATGAACCATCTGATTAGAAATAATGTATAAAGGAGTAATAGCTGGGGTGCAACATTACTCTTGGAGGTGACATTTTATGTTAATTTTGATAAGTTTCCCTTACAGAAATGTAATTTCCCATTTACCAATCAATTTTGATTTTTTTTTAACAGTGTCTCACTGGGAGCTTTGTAACTTGTTTAATGTTTATCAGAAAGAGTAGAAATGAGGATTGGTGTAAACGGTGGCATAGTTGCTGCATTAGTAACAGGCTACAACTCCAGTAACACAGGGTCAAATCTGACCTCAGCTGCTTGTGGAATTTAAGTTAATGATAAGCCCCAGGATGTTGATAGTGAGGGTTCAGCAAAGGCTTTGCCATTGACTGTCGAGAGGAAATGGTTAGATTCGGTCTTTACATTCCATGTATACTTGTACCCTTCCACTGCATGCTGGGTCATGGCTAATTCTGTTGGCTGGAAGAAACTGTGTTTCATTCTTATTTGTAATTTTTTGTTTAAACAGCTCCCAATTAGTTTTTTTTTAAAGAAAGGGGCTGCTTTTAAATGTTTGGTTACACTTCAGTGATCCCTTCAAGGCCTCACTGGTGAAGTGCAACATTCCCACAGACACTTGGGAGTCACTAGCCCAAAACTGTCCAAAGTGGAGGAGGAGGAGGAGCATGTGGGAAGGAGTCGAGCATCTCGAGACTTGCCATCGGGAAGAAGTGGAAGGCAGGAGAAAGCTGTGAAAGGAGCACACTGCCGCACCAGTGCCCTGCCCATCCCTTCCCACAACCCCCTTCTGCCCCATGTAACACAGCCTGTGGTAGTCATATTGGTCTCTATAGCCACCTACAGACTCACAGTGGAAGAGGGTCACCCTCATCTGCGAGGGACCGCCAATGATGACACTTCAGTCTCACGTGCCTGATATTTAGGAACCCAGCAAAGGACTGAGGGATTGGCAGATTGGGGACCCCCACATGGGTCTGCTCCAGGGCCCGGCCAAGGTTCTATCTGTGGGATTGCACTCGACTTGCTTGCCTCCATTTTGTGGCACCATCTGCCCCAGGGTGTTGCTGGAGATGGAACACATGGTATTTGGCCTCCCACAATGGGACCACCGCTGGGGTTGGTCATCCCCTCTCAAAACCACATCTTATTCTCAAAGTGTAACTTTCCATTGCCATCTCAACATTTGTCAGGGCTATCAATTCTGACTTACATTTTATTTGACTGGCTTGTTGTATTTGATACAGTGAAAAGTTTTAATTTTGCGTGCGGTACAAGCAGGTGAGAGCATAAAAGCGCATTAGGGTAATAGAACAGAGCAAGGAATACAATGTGAGATAGTGAGAACTACAGATGCTGGAGTCAGAGATAACACAGTGCGGAGGTGCAGGAACACAGCAGGCCAGGCAGCATCAAAGGAGCCGGAAAGCTGACGTTTCTGATCAGGACTCTTCTTCAGAAATACTTCTGAGGAATACAATGTTATGGCTGCAGAGAAGGTGCACAGAGAGCGAGATCAACATTAAATTTAAAATTTGAAAGGTCCATTCATAAATGTAATAATGGCAGGAAAGAAGCTGTTCTTGAATCAGTTTGTATGTGTATTTAAACTTGTGTATCTTCTGATGGAAGAGGGTGGAAAAGAGTATAAAAAGGGTGGGAGGAGTTTTTGATTATGTTGGTTGCTTTCCTGAGACAGTGGGAGGTAGTAGGTGGAGTCAATGGATGGAAGGCTGGTTTGCGTGATGGATTAGGCTGTATCACAATGATGGTACTGAATACAGTAGAAAGGAGGATTGGTGGCAGCACCCAACCCAACCACAAGCTCCCAGTGTTTGGTACCACAACTTACAACAAACACATATTTTGTTTCTTTCCTTGTCACATTACTATTCCCTTTCGCCTTTCACCATAAAACCTTCTGTCATTTCAGGAAGGGAGTAGCATAATGGTAACGAGTAGCATTCCAGAACCCCTGGCCAATGTTTTGGGAACATGGGCTCAAATCCCATCATTGCAGATGGTGAAATTTGAATTCAATAAAATCTGGAACAATGAGCAGGCCCAACTGTGACCTGTAAAAGTTGCCATAATACTACCAGATTATTGAGCTGCTCTCTCATTACAAAGAGATGACTGGTGGTGGTTTAACCTGAGGGTCACCACACCTCAGGTGAGGGGAGAGGTTGAGAAGGAGAGTCCTTCATGGTGACCTCAGCTGGTGCAGGATTTGAACCTTTGTTTTTGGCCCACTCTGCATCATAAACCAGCTATCCTGCCAATTGAGCTAACCAACCCCCTGTCCTCTCTGTATAGACATATTGATCAGGCCAGTCAGCCCCTTCAGCCTACTGCATCATTCAATAAGATCATGGCTGATCTGATTACTCCACATTCCTGCCTACCCCTGACAACATTTCACTCCTTGTTTATCAAGAATCTGCCCACCTTTGCCTCAATAATTTGCAGAGAATCTACTTTTGAAGAATGTTGTCTCATAGGCATCTGTGGGTCACCAGACGATGATTTATTCTCAGGATGGGTGTGATGTGGACAAGGCTGAAAATCCAGCTGCTCATGGCTGGCAATCCTTCTCTCGATTGGCTTTACGTCCGAACTGGTTCACTCAGACATTTCACGAGGATATGAAGAATCAACTAAAGCTGGAGATGGGTTGCTCAGTGTGCACCCCCCCAGCTCACAACCTTGGTGTAGACTACCCCCCCGCCCCCCGCGCCCAACCTCGGCGTGGAACACTCCCCCCCCACCCCCGGCCACACTGTGCACTTCAACCCAGGACTCAAGGTGAAGCCCAGGGTGGACTGGGTTGGAAGGACTGTTATTCTGAACTCTTATTTCTCTATCTTTCCAATTTATTGCCAAACTTTTTATTTCTTTATTTTTCTAATATTGTTCCTTAAGAGTTTTGTACTGAAGAATCTGTACCTTGGTAACTTAGATGGCACCTATGTCGTGACTTGTAAACTTTGCACCGAGTACATGTGACAATAAAGCTAATTCTAATTCAACTCTGGTTGGATAGATGTCTGGAGGTTTCATCACATGACCTCAGTCCCACAGTCCTGCTACTGGTCGACCTGTTTGTCTACCCTTATGATGTCCAGCCTTCCGACAGCCAATTAGGGGATGAGTAGAATCTCCAGTCAATTCTTGACTACCTGTTGGTATTTCTTCCCGGTGGCTGGATAACAAATAAACAAACAATGGAGTGGAAATTATAAAGCAATTTTCCTGAATGTCTCAATGCTATTTTCCCTGAAATTTTCTCTCAGCCATGCTTGAGTGGGTTAGCAGGTCAGGATTTAAGTGCTGGGCTCTGCCTCCAGGGCAGTCCCAAGACTGGAGTCACTCATTGGCCTGACCAAGTAGTGAGTCCATAAATGAATCAGAATCATATGGGGGATTAGTGGTTACATTACAGAGGCCTAAGGATTGATGATCCACTCGAATGAGTTCAAATCGCATCACCCCCACAGGGCCAACCTGGTAATGACACTTCTGGGTCAGGTGAACCTCACGACAGCATGTCCCTTGCTGCTATCCTTAAGGATTTTTCAGTTCTCCTCGCACCTCTCCTTCCTCTGTCAGGGCCACATATGCCCTGAACCTCTGCTGACTGGCCAAAAATGTACAAGTAGGGTGGAAACCATCTCTGCTGCAGCTCTCTTACCCACTCCATGATGATCTGCTCACCTTGAGGCTCAGTGCCCCAGCCAAAAAAGCCTCCCCACCCCCAGTCTGTCCAATGGTGAGATTTGAACAACCATGGCAAGACTGGTCTGTGCTCAACATGTTCAGGACGAGCCAGGGCCAATCAACCTCCACTCCTCGGCCCTCGGTACAAACTTCTTTTTTACTTCATTCACGGGATGAGGGTATTGCTGGCGAGGCAGCATTTATTGCCCATCCCTAATTGCCCAGAGGGCAGTTAAGAGTCAACCACATTGCTGTGGGTCTGGAGTCACATGCAGGCCAGACCAGATAAGGGTGACAGTTTCCTTTCCTAAAAAAATCCAGATGGGTTTTTCCTAGACAATCAGCAATGGATTCATGCTCATCATTAAACTCTTAAATCCAGAGTTTTTTTAAAACTTGAATTCAAATTCTACTACCTGCTGTGGCAGGATTCAAACCCAGGTCCCAGAACATTATCTAGGTCTCTGGATTAACAGTCCAGTGATAATACCACCAGGCCATTGCCACCACCTTATGCACTTGTGGAGGGACACAAACAATGCTGCATCTTCCTGAGGAGTGTCTCCTTTACAAGTGGAGGGGCAGACTAATTACCTGAAACTCAACAAATGAGGAGATTGTTGTTGGGCTCTGGGGATATGAACTCGCTAAAAAAATAACAGGGGGCTACTTTCCTGGACTAACAAATTCAGCAAGCTGAAGCCACCTGGTGTAAGAAAATAAACAGGAAGAGTTGGAGAAACTCAGCGGGTCTGGCAGTGCCTGTGGAGAGAGAAAAACAAGGGTTAACGTTTCGGGTCTGAAATGACTCTTCTTCAGATTCCACTTTTCCTGCATCTGCAGTGAATGGTCTGCCTCCCTTTCTCTCTCTCTCTGGGCTCCATCTCCACCTCTCCACTCACTCCATTACCAACCCTCTGCCCTCAACACCAGCATCAATACTACCTTCTCCTAGCTGCTCTCAGTTCCGAAGAAGGGTCTCAGGGCTTGAGACGTTAACTCCGTTTCTCTCTCCATAAATGCTGCCCGATCTGCTGAGTTTCTGTAGCAATTTCTGTTTTTGTTGGTTTCCCATCGCTGGTATCTACAGTCCTTTGTTTTATTATACCTGCTGTGTCTTGCTTTTGTTTGAAATTGGCTTGAACTGGTACCAAGTTCAGATTTGAGCACAGCAGCCGAGGAAATTAAACTCAATTGATTAATCGGAAATATAAAGCTCGTGTCAGTAACAGCAACTGGGAAACTAATGGACTGTTGTAGCTCAGTTGTTGAAAGGAATCTGCTGTCCTTTCCCAGGTTGGCTTCCAGACCCTCGGCAATGCAAATTGTCCAGCAGCCTGTTCAATTGTATTCAAGAGGTGGCTCACCAACACTTTCTCAAGGGCAGGGAAGAATTGGTTAAAAAAAAAAGGCAGGCTGGCCTTGTTAATGATGTCCACAGCTCATGAATGAATAAGAGGAGAAATGGGAGTATTTAATGGCAATCATTGAGGTCAGTTTTCTTTTGCTCCAGTGTCAGATCTCCAGATTAAAAGCCACCTTTTCATGAAGCATTGAGAACTCTCATGACCTCTAAGTGGCTCACACAGAACCCTGAGAGACGGTGCCACACAGCAGTCCCTCTGACCATCGATACTAACCTGGGGTGTAGAGGGCGATCGCCTTCAGGCAACTGTACTCAGCAGAGTCGACCTGCAAAACCTTGAGCTTCTCCACCTGGTCCTGGAAGATTCGGATCTGGTCCATGAAGGTCACCACTCGATCCGCTGACATCTGCGTGGAGTGGAGGCCGGCAGCTGCCAGGAGGGGAGCCATGTGAAGAGGGAGGGACGACTGGGCTGCATTCAGGACAAACAGCTCACTCCAGCTCAGCCGCAGCAGCGCCACCTGGTCAGAGATCTGTAGCTCATGGAAGAACGGGACGTTCCTGGCCCACTCCACAGCGCTGAACAGCAACCTGGCTGCTAGCTCACAGATGTTGTCTATGCTCATGAGGTTGAAGCGGCCGCACTGGGTGCTGAGGCGAGACGTGGGGTACGGCTCTGCTCTCAGCAGCAGGGAGATAAGTCCTGAGATGTTGCCTCCATTCAAGTGCTCTCCTCCAGACAGCGAGAGCTCCCCAGGGCTGGCCTGGGCTGGAGGAATCCTGCCTCGCTGGACTGCTAATGGACAAAAAGAAAGAGAAATCAATTAGAATCAAGCGATGGAGAAGTGACCAATGGCCAGACAGAAACAGCCGCATAAATATTGTGATGGTCATGACCTGACCCTTAGTTATTCCTCAGCCAATATCACAGAAAGTACATTTATCTGCATGTTGTATCACAGCTTGTGAGAGCCTGCTATGCACAAATTGACTTCCAGTTTTCCTACATTGCCACAGTGAATGCAGTTCTCTGCTGCTCTCTAATGGATGCCCTCAAACTCTAAAAGATGATAACGAAATGCAAAGTCTTTCCTTTTCTATTGTCCTGACAGTAGAATAATTCACCACCCAACTCCTAAAGCCTGTCCACCATTGACAAGGCACAAGTCAGGAGTGTGATGGATCACTCCCCCACTTGCCCTGGATGGCTACAGCTCCAACAACTCTCAAGTAGTCTATTTGATTGATACTTCATTCAACACCGTAAATATTTACTGCCTTGAGCACCAATGCACAGTGGAAGCAGTGTGTGCCATCTTCAAGATGCACTGCTGAAATTCACCAAGGCAGCTTGTAAACCTGTGGCCTCCATCACCTAGAAGGGCAAGGGCAGCAGATACATGGGAACAGCACCACATGCAAGTTCCTTTCGAAGCCACTCACCATCCTGACTTGGAAACGCATCTCCAATCATCAGCCATTGGGTGCCATACCGGAATACTGCATCCAATTCTGGACCCCTCCCTTTAGGAATGGTGTTGGAAAGGATGTAGAAAAGAGAACAGATCTGGGTTAGAGGGCCTTTAGTTGTGTGGACAGACTGGAGAAGCATGGGCTGTTTTTCTTAGAGAAGGTTCAGAGGAGATTTGACAGAGGCATCCAGAATCAGGAGGGGTCCAGACAGACTAGACAGGGAGAAGTGGTCTCTCTTAATGGAAGGATTGAGAAGCCGAGGGTAACAACTCTTTAAAAATTCTCAGAAGAAGCAAAAGCAACATCACTGTCATGTAGCAAATAGCTGCAATCTGAAATTCACTGCCTTAAAAAGCATTGTACGCAAACACAAAAGGAATTGGACCAGTATCTGAAGAGAGAGAAAAACCTACAAGGCTAAGCAGAAAGGCAGAGGAGTGGAACAAGATAAATTATTCTTGCAGTAGATGCACCAAATAGCTTTCTTCTCTGCTGTAACCATTCTACGATTCTACAAAGTCCAATAATGCAGCCAAATTTGGGGTCTATATACACTGGGGTGAAGTACTGAATAATATCTTCTTATAATCATTATTCGAAAAGATTGCATTTTAAAACGTAAGTAATGTTTTGGTTTTAGTCCTGTGATGGTATTTTTCTTGAAAAAGGTCAGAAAATAATTTTGAACAGCAAGATTAAACAGTGTTTCCAAGAAAACATGTGACTTAAGCTAGATAACTAGAGAAACTAGCTGGGGAGATAATTGTTGAATTGCTTCCTCAGTGGAGGTGTTTTTCAATGACCTACGAAAGGAGAGGTCAGGAACCAGAGGCGAGTTGCAGTACCAAACAAAATAATCTAGCCAGCAGAAGGGCAATTGAGTTTGACAGTATTCAGGTCATTAGCAAGGGGAAGAAGTCTTAATCTATTTTAGCAGGCCTAAGTTACTTTCCTTAAAGTTTAGTGAGAAATGTAAGAGAGTTAGCACATACCTAGGTGTCTCAGGGAGAGGTACAGAGAAACACATCCGGTGAACGTGCAGAAAATGAAACACTTGTGACCCATGTTTGTTAAGTAAGAAATTAAAAGGTGAATTTAGAAGTGATACCTCACTGGGATTGAGTGTCCGTAAAGGACATTGCTGGGGAAATGGTCAAAACTTTATTTCTGCTCTTTCTAATAAAACCATTCCAAATATTTATAGCTTTGTAATTTTAGTTTTTTTTGTATGTGTGATAACTTTGACTTTTTTTTGTCAAAAGTACATTGACAGACTCTTGTGAATATGTTCTGTGATTACATGGCAGACTCACAACCTATCACGTCAAGCCTCTGGAATCTGACTTGTCCAGTATTACCATCAACTGGGATCATAAACAATGTGTTTACTTTTGCTGTAGAAATAAGGACAATGCCATTCGACGAATGCTGAGCTGATGTTATGTTGATGAAAAAATAGACATAACACACTGACCAATGAGCTGAGAATAAAACAAAAGACAAATATGAAAGAACTGGGGAAACCCCAGGTGCAAATTACCTTGGGCTGAGCTCAGGAACTGTCATGATGTTTCCACAGCTTTCCTGTCATGTTTGCTGACTACAAATATCATACCTTCTGCTAAAGTTTACAACAATTATGATGAAGGCTTCAGATTTAATATTTTTTTGATAGATTATGGCAAATGATTTACTCCATTAGAAACTTGGACTTATTTTAAAAAATGAAAAATGAAAACGTCTTGGGAACTTTTTTTTAAAAACAAAGCATTTCGTGGAAACTGTTTCAGAGATAGTAGGAACTGCAGATGCTGGAGAATCTGAGAAAACAAGGTGTAGAGGTGGATGAACACAGCAGGCCAAGCAGCATCAAAGGGGCAGGAAAGCTGACGTTTCGGGCCTAGACCCTTCTTCAGCTTTCCTGCTCCTCTGATGCTGCTTGACCTGCTGTACTCATCCAGCTCTACACCCTGTTATCCCTTATTTTGTGGAAACTGCTTGGTTTCAGCCAATGGCCTGTTTGATAGAGGTGGCATGACTGGGTTTAATGGCAGCAGACAGTTACAGTATATTTTATTTCAGTTGGGGGAAGCAACTGAAGAATAGATTGCACAGCTCAGCTTTCCTATTTCTGAAGCACCTTTGTTGTGAATCCAATGTGAAACTTGACAGTCTTCCTAAAGTGTGGCTGGAAGAATTTTTAGTACTGTGCTTCCTGATCAAGCTGTGTCTATCAAGACCCCTGAGATAACGGTCATGTCTGAGCATGCCACATTGCCATCAGAACATTCTGTACCTTATCCTTTTGTTTTGTTTCTTACAAGAACTCACCATTATCCCCCAGAGTGGATCTCTGCAGAGAGAATTTTTTTGTCGCTTTTCTTTGTGGTGTGCTTGTATGTGAGTTACAAACATGATGTAAAATGTGGGATTTATATGTATAATTGTGTTTTTAGTAGTCGCTGCAAGCTTGGATTTCAGGTTTTGAGTAAGTTATCAGCAGGGTTTTCTGAGTGTCTGAAGTTGGTAATTCTAAATATTTCTGTAGCCATGGCAATTTCTTTTAAAAATAGAGTTTTTGAAGTCTGGCTGTAGATTTTGTACTCTAATAGACTTTTGGTTATTTTGGATTGTTTGTGACCAGCATGGTAAAATAGAATGTTCTGGAATATTTTTTCTTCAGTTGAAGGGAAACGTCCTTAGCTGTGAGAGAGAAACTTTTAGTTTCACTTTTGTCTTTGAGTGAGTTAGTCCTGCGAAATGGGATGGTGGTATAAAGCTCCGAAGGAAGGGAATGGTAGAGATAGTGAATTAGACTACATTGGAATGAAGAGTTTGTGTCAGTCCCAGACCAGAAGGATTGGGATTAAAACCCTAAAACAAGTTATTTAAAACTCAGTACAGCGAAAGTCAGGTGCATGATAGGAAGAACAAAGAACAATACAACACAGGAACAGATGCCTTGGCCCTCCAAGCCTGCATCAACACAGTTTGCCCTTCCACACTAAAACTGTCTTCACTTACAGGATCCATATCCCTCCATTTCTTTCCTATTCACGTACTCATTCATGGTGTTTCTTAAATGCTGAATTATTGGTCTTTTGTGAACAGTCGCAGTTTTGAAGTTGAAGCCACAAGTGACTCATACCTACCAAGATGTTAGATGCAAGGGTTCTGGTTAATGATCCCTCTAACATTTTTTAAACAGCTGTGCAGAACTCCGAGGCCTGTGTGTGGCAGTGAACTGATAACGAATTCTGGAACACACCGATTGTCACGTATGGAACATTGGAGCAGCTGCACATGTGCAGCGAGGAGGGAGCTTTGATTCTGGTATAAGTATTACACGAGCAGAATTTTGTGTGCCTCATCAGAAGAATGTTCAGGGTACTGTACAAAAGCTGTTCCTTCTCAACTTAAAACATTGTGTTTTGGAATTAATGGGATTATACTTTCACTGTGTGTTCAAAGTCTTTAAATGTGTATTGTAAATTGATAGTTAGGATTATTCTCTTTTATAAAGTTTTGGAGTAGATTTGTAGCTCAGGTTGTGGGTGTTGAAGTTGGTTGGCTCACCGAGCTGGTTTGTTGTTCTGCAGACATTTCGTTACCGTGCTGGGTAACATCCTCAGTGCAGCCTCTCATGAAGTGTTGGTGTGTTTTCCCGCCTGGTTTTTAAACTCTGGGGTCCGTTGCGATGGATTGCCTCACTTCCGGGTTTCCTCCGTAGTGGAATGTATATGGGGTCGAGTTCAATGTGTTTATTAATAGC
>NC_063360.1:34798345-34844248 GCF_021869965.1 Rhincodon typus | reverse complement strand
GTTATCTCAGATTCTCCAGCATCGCCAGTTCCTACTATCTCTGTAACAATACCCCCCTTGAACTTGACTGCTCATCTGTAAATTGCAAAACCCATTGCAAACCAAGAAAAAAACAGTTTTTCTCTGGAGAGTTTCATCAACAAAATTGCAGCAACTAAAGGTGAGGAAATATTCACTCACGTGCCCTGCATTCATTTGAGCTGGAGGATCAGTGGACCCTTCCAAAACCATCCCCACTCCCCCTGCTCCCCTCCAAAAAAAACTACCACCCCCCACCACACTACACAACAGTGTCAGACCCAATAAACGGAAAACTAGAAACATAGAAGGCACATCAACGCCTCTTCTTCCTCAGGCAGCTCAGGAAATTTGGCATGTCCTTAAGGTCCCTCACCAACTTCTAAGATGCACCATTGAAAGTATCCTGTTCAGGTGCATAATGGCCTGGTATGGCAACTGCTCTGCCCAGGACTGTAAGATACTACAGAAGGTGGTGTGCACAGCCCAGACCATCACAGAAGCCAACCTTCCTTCCATGGACTCCATTTACATGGCACGTTGCCGTGGAAAGGCTGCCAACATCATCAAAGACCCATCCTACCCCGGTAATGGTCTCCTACAGCCTCTTCCATCAGGCAGAAGGTACAGGACCTTGAACACACACACTAGCAGGTTCAAGAACAGCTTCTTTCCTGCTGCTATTAGACTGATGAATAGATCTCTCTGACTTCAAATAATGTTGATCTTATCAATGTTAATCTTGCTTTGTGCACCTCCTGTGCAATATAACTTGTACGCCTCACTCTAAGAACCGTAGGATCTGTACATCTTTGCTTACTATGATCTGCCTGTACTGCTTGTAAACAAAGCTTTTCACTGTACCTAGGTGCACACGACTACAATCAATCAATAAATAGAAAATAGGAGTAGGATTAGGATATTCGGCCCATCAACTGTGTTCTGTCATCCAATAGGATCATGGCTGATTATCCAATTAAGTCCCGTGTTCCTGCTTTCTCTCCACACCCTCTGATCCCTTTAGCCCTAAGAACCATATCTGACTCCTTCTTGAAATCATTCAATGTTTTGGCCTCAACCACCTTCTGTGGGAGTGAATTCCACAGCCTCCCTACAATCTGGGTGCAGACATTTCTCTTTATGTCTATCCCAAATGGCCTATCCCATATCCTTAAACTGTGATCCCTCGTTCTGGCCTCCCCAGTCATCAGGAACATCCTTCCTGCATTTAACCCTGTCAGTGCTATTTGAATTTTACAAGTTGTTATGAGATCCTCACTCATTCTAAACTCCAGTGAATTTAGTCCTAACCAATCAGTTATTCTTCATACATCAGTCCTGCCCTGTCAAGAATCATTCTGGGAAACCTTCATTGTACTGTCAGAACATCCTGAACACCCAGAAAGAACGCCAGGATAAATAGGAAGAAAAAAATTCTGTTATAATTCCTCCCTGGATTCAAAGGGGATCAAAACTTTTTGAGGCAACCTCAGGGATTGTCTTTTTATCAATTTCTCTATATCAATGGTTCAATACTGCAATGATTCAGAATCTATTCATCATATATTTCCTTTTGACTTTCACTTTTTGAGTACACCTCCCATTTCCTAATTTCTGTGTACTTGTGGCAATGTTTGATTGTCTTACTGCACACTTCACACCTGGGAGTGCAGGTTCTTAGTTCCTTGAAAGTGGAATCACAGGTAGATAGGATAGTGAACAAGCTGTTTGGTATGTTTGCCTTTATTGGGCAGTGCATTGAATGTAGGAGCTGGGATGTCATGTTGCAGCTGTACAGGACATTGATTAGGCCACTTTTGGAGTATTTCATGTAAATCTGGTTACTCTGCTATCGGAAGGATGTTGTGAAACTTGAAATGTTTCAGAAAAGATTGACAAGGATGTTGCCAGGGTTGGAGGGTTTGAGCTATAGGGAGGGGCTAAATAGGCTGGGGCTATTTTCCCTTGAGTGTTGGGGTCTGAGGGGTGACCTTATAGAAGTTTATAAAATCATGAGGGGCATTGATAGGATGAATAGGCAAGGTCTTCTCCCCAGGGTGGGGGAGTCCACACTAGAGGGCATAGGTTTAAGGTGAGAGATGAAAGATTTAAAGGGGACCTAAAGGGCAATTTTTTCATGCAGAGGGTGGTGTGTGTATGGAATGAGCTGCCAGAGGAAGTGGTGGAGGCTGGTACAATGACAACATTTGAAAGGAATCTGGATGGATATATGAATACGAAGGTTTTAGAGTGATATGGAACAAATGCTGGCAATTGGGACTAGATTTATTCAGGATACCTGGCCAGCATGGACGAGTTGGACAGAAGGGTCTGTTTCCATGATGTACATTTCTATGACATCAGAAGCTACTAAACCCACTCTTTCTTTAACTCAAAAAATCCACGACAAATTGGCTCCTTTCAAAATATAAATACATTTGGCTGGGAATAGATATTGATGTGGGACAGGATCCTTCTTAAATTAACTTCTTGCAACTGACCAAGGGAGGGGTTGAGTAAAGAAGGAAAGCCAATTTATCCTTCCTCAGATAACAAGGTGTAGAGCTGGATGAACACAGCAGGCCAAGCAGCATCAGAGGAGCAGGAAGGCTGACATTTCGGGCCTAGACCCTTCATCAGAAATGGGCTCAGATTCTCCAGCATCTGGCAGTTCCTACTATCTCTTATCGTTCCTCACACAGTTGTATAACCATTTAGGAATATTCCATCAGAAATCATGACCATGGTAATGATTTTTTAAAATGTAGTGGGGCATATTAAGACTTGTCAATACTCCCAAATAAGCATACATTTTAATTGAGTTATTAAATCTTAGAATCCCTGCAAGTGTGGAAGCAGCCATTCAGCTCATTGGGTCCACACTGACCTGCTGAAGTACATACCACCCCCCTATCCTATCCCTGTAACACTGCATTTGCCATGGCTAATCTATCTAGCCTGCATATCCCTGGACCCTATGGCTAATTGGGGGCAGCACGGTAGCTTAGTGGTTAGCACTGATGCCTCACAGCACCAGGGACCTGGGTTCGATTCCACCCTCGGGTCACTGTCTGTGTGGAGTTTGCATATTCTCCCTGTGTCTGCGTGGGTTTCCTCCGGGTGCTCCAGTTTCCTCCCATAGCCCAAAGATGTGCGGGTTAGGTCGATTGGCCATGCTAAATTGCCCGTAGTGTTCAGGAATGTGTAGATTAGGTGGGGTATGGGTCTGGGTGGGATGCTCCGAGGGTGGCGTGGACTTGTTAGGCCGAAGGGCCTGTTTTTACACAGTAGGGATTCTATGACTTCAAATTTAGCATGGCCAAGCCATCTAGCCTGCACATCTTTGGACTGTTGGAGGAAACTGGAGCACCTGGAGGAAACCCATGCAGACACGGGGAGAATGTGCAAACTCCACACAGACAGTCGCCCAAGGGTGGAATCGAACCCAGGTCCCCTGGTGCTGTGAGGCAGCAGTGCTAACCACTGAGTCACCGTGCCACCCTTAATGCCTGTAGATTATAAAGGATAGCTATAGAACAGAGGGATTTTGGGATCCTTCTGTATGAATCATAAAAATCTAGCATCCAAGTTCAGTGGGTAACAGAGAAGGCAAATGGAATGTTGGCCTTAATTTCAAAGGGAATGGTGTGAGTACAAAAAGAGGGAGGTTTTCATAAAACTATACAAGGCGTGACTCAGTCTGCAGCTGGAACACTGTTTGGCCTCTTACCTAAGGAAAGATTGACTGGCATTGGAAACAGTCCAGGGAAGGTTCACTAGACTAATACTTGGTCTAGAATGACTGTCTCATGAGAAGAGATTGAATAGGCTGGGTTTATACTCACTGGCGTTCAGGAGAATGAGAGGTGACCTTACTGAAACACATAAGATTCTTTAGAGTTTGACAGGTGAGATGTGAAAAGCTTGCTTCCATTTGTGGGACAGTCTGGGACCACAGGGAATACTCTCGGAGGAAGGGATTGAACATTTAAGGCAGAGATGAGGAGGAATTGCTTCTCTGAGAGGGGAGTAGATCTGCAGAATGTTTTATTGCATGAGGCTGTTGAGATTGGGCCGTTAAATATGTTCAAGATGGACAGGTTTTTAATCAGTAAGGGAATCAAGGGTTATGGGGAAAAGGCAGGCAAGTGGAGTTGAGGATTATCAAGTCAGACATGACCTCATTGAACGGTAGGCTCCATGGACTGAAGGACCTACTTCAACACCTTTGTTTTATGACCTTATAGATGCATTGGATCATTAGATTGCTGTGGAGACAGCCTGATGAATGCATGAAAATATTTATCAATGATGTATAGTCTGCTTCAGTCTGATTTCCAAAAGGTGCGCACAGACAAGATGGCTTCCAGTTCCCTCCCGTGAGTTTCCATGATTTTTAATTTTATTGTTCCAGTGATAAAACAGCACATTGTTAGAAAGCATTACAGGTGATGCTTTATATTATCAACAGTCTTCTGCTGAGCTCTGACTGTTGGCTGCTAGAACAACAAGATAAAGAATCATAAAAACTCACAAGGAGGTAGCTGGTTATGGAGGGAGAATTACAGTTTCATTTTCATATGTCCAAGGGACCACACAAAACATCAGCCATGCAAGAAAGTGACCCAATGAAATGCTGGGAGAGTTGCAATATTATTTGAAAGAAATACAGCCTTGCATTTCTATAGCACCTTTTGACACCATTGCGACATCCAAATTGCTTTATACTCAATAAAGAATTAATACATTTTGACAGTACAGAACTTAAACATTGCTAAGAGGAGACTAGAATTGAAGTTTTTCATTTTTCACTCATCTCTCAAGAGATTTTATACAGAATGAGAAGAGGGTGTTGATTGGTTGGGCCAGAGGGTTCTTTGAGGGATATATATTGGCTTAGGACACTGTTGAAATGTGTTGGAATGGCTAGGTTTCTGATGGGAAGTGAAAACTCCTTCATTTTGCACTCTCCTGCAATGAAGTCTGGTTGCCTCCTTCCTTTTTATCTGGTACACATGATACCAACAGTTATGGGAGGCCTTGAAAAGAACCTTAAAATTGCTAAATCAGAAAAAGGATTGCCTTCAGACTGAACGCCTGAAAGAAAGCTATTGCTGATTAGAGAGACAGAGCCAGCAAGGTAGTTCATGCCTAGCGGAGGCTTGGGGACCGCTTTGCAGAACACCTACGCTCGGTTCGCAATAAACAACGAACAATTGTCGCGAACAATTTCAACTCCCCCTCCCATTCCTCAGACGACATATCCATCCTGGGCCTCCTGCAGTGCCACAACGATGCCACCCGAAGGTTGCAGGAACAGCAACTCATATTCCGCTTGGGAACCCTGCAGCCCAATGGTATCAATGTGGATTTCACCAGCTTCAAAATCTCCCCTCCCCCTACCACATCCCAAAACCAGCCCAGCTCGTCCCCGCCTCCCTAACCTGTTCTTCCTTCCACCTATCCCCTCCTCCCACCTCAAGCCGCACCCCCATTTCCTACCTACTAACCTCATCCCACCCCCTTGACCTGTCCGTCCTCCCTGGACTGACCTATCCCCTCCCTAACTCCCCACCTACACTCACCTTTACTGGTTCCATCCCCGCCTCTTCGACCGGTCTGTCTCCTCTCCACCTATCTTCTCCTCTATCCATCTTCTATCCGCCTCCCCCTCTCTCCCTATTTATTTCAGAACCCCCTTCCCCTCCCCCATTTCTGATGAAGGGTCTAGGCCCGAAACGTCAGCCTGCCTGCTCCTACGATGCTGCTTGGCCTGCTGTGTTCATTCAGCTCTACACCTTGTTATCTCATGCCTAATGAACCTGGTTGAGTCTCAGTCTCAGTCAGAGGGTATCTATGGATGTTAGACCTCCAGGTGGAAATTGATATGCTTCCACAGTGGAAACTGCTGACTATAATCAGCATGCATGCAACTGGAGGTGGCCTTAGGACATGGGTAGGAATTACTTCAGAGGGATGAGGCAGAGAGCAGGAGTAGCTTGGTATGTATCAAATTGGCAGGATGGGACTAGCATGTCTTTTAGGGTTCTGTCCCAGGTCTCAGCTTTTTGCTCCACTTATTAATCATCTTGATTAAGCAAGGTGTATATGTGAGTTCTCTCATGACAAAACAAAACTAGTCAGTGGGTTTTTCTGTAACTTACACCAGACACTGGGTGACTCTTGGAAAACACTAGGTTCACCTGGGTGATCCCCAGTATGAAGAGTCATAGAGTCATAGAACTGTACAGCATGGGAACAGACCCTTCAGTCCAACTCGTCCATGCCTACCTAGATATCCTAAATTCGTCCAGTCCCATTTGCCAGCATTTGGCACATAACCTTTTAAACCCTTTCTATCCATGTACCCATCCAGATGCCTTTTAAATGTTGTAATTGTACCAGCCTCCACCACTCCCTCTGGCAGCTCATTCCATACACGCACCACCCTCTGTGTGAAAAAGTTGCCTCTTAGGTCCCTTTTAAATCTTTCCCTTCTCACTTTAAACCTATGCCCTCGAGTTCAGGATTCTGAGTAATCCAAGGTGAAGGATGGGAAATAATTTTATTTTAGTGTCCTGGTGCACATTGCACTCTGGGATAGTGAATTCCACAGATTCATGACCTCTTTGAGAGAAGTAATTCCTCTTTATATCTTTTATATCTGCCATCCCATATCCTAAAACTTTGATCTCAAATTCCAGATTGTCCCACAAGGGGAAACATCTACGTTACATTTGGCAATGTGGTCGACTCTTAACTGCCCTCTGAAATGCCCACTCAGTTCAAGGGCAAACACAGATGGGCAACAAATGGCAGGTCTTGCCAGTGACGCCCACAGCCCTTGCTAAAATAGATAAAACTCCACAGGACGATTATCAAACAAAATTTGTCTCGTTGTTTTCAATGTGACTCTCATCAAAATGCTTGGGCTGGTCAAATTTAACCAGGCTGAAAAGAGGCAATTGTTTGTTTGTCCAAAGCTCTGCAAGGCTCTTCTGAAATGTATCAGCCTCCATACTTTGCTTTCCTCCTTGGGCCACACAAGGAGGTTTTCAGCCAGATGACCAGGAGCTTGGTCAATGAGGCAGGTTGTAAGATGTGTCTTAAAAGAAGAGCAAGCATTAGAGAAGCAGAGATATTTTAGGAACGGCTTGTGAGAGCTTATTATCAATAAGCAAGTGTAAATGTGACTCTCCTCACCTTGGACTGAATCAGGGAAATGTATGCACAGTGATGAGGAGATTGAACCAAAACACCTTATTCGGATCCCTGTCCTCAATAACCCATCTCGGGCTTCCAAGGGACCCCTGCAGGAGGCAAGACTGTGCCTCCAGGAGGCAGATATAAAGCTTGGATGTTGATGAGGTAGGAACTGGGAAAGGCTAAGGTCTGTGGCCTCAATTTCCCCTCCTGTACTGTACAGCAACCAGGAGATCCCAATTCTCTGCTAATCAGGAATTTCTTGGGGACTGAGGCTATTTTCTCTCAATCTCAATGTTAGGATGCAGCTGCACTCAGAAAAAGGGGCAAGCCCTCTAAAGATTAACATAAGAACATAAAGAAATAGGAGCAGGAGTAGGCCATCTGGCTCCTTGAGCCTGCTCCATCATCCAATAAGATCATGGCTGATCTTTCTTGCTCCACTTACCCACCCACACAACACATACCTTAATTCCTTTACTGTTCAAAAATCTATCATTGCCTGAAAAACATTCAACGGGATAGCCTCAACTGCTCTACTGGGCAGGGAATTCCATAGATTCACACAGATTGAGGTGAGGAGGAATTTCTTCACTCAGAAGGTGCTGGATATTGGAATTCTCAATCCCAGAAGACTTCGGAAGCTTAAACATCAAACATGTTCAGGACAGAAATCAACAGGTTCAAAACCTTGAAGTACTAAGGACATCTGTAGTCCATAATGCCAAAATATGTTTTTTGGAAGATAACTTTCACAGAGCCAAAATGACTGCAGGTATAACTTCAGTCACAAGTGCTGAGTGAGATGATGGAATTTAACAATTAACGATATTACAGAAACTTCAGAGAGACGGTGACTTGAGATAATAAGGCAGCTGATTATTCACCCTCCTCCCCATGTCAGAGAGACACCTTTTACAGGTGTTTTTATGGTTTCCCTTTCCTGGATGATACACAAAATAAAGAGGTTATAAGACAGCTTCGACACTGTTATTAGATTGCTGCAGGTTAGAATGTATCTAGCGTGCTGCTGTAGAAGGCACGCCTCGATAACAATCAGAAAACACTCGTGCACTGCAGTTTAAGCAAAGATCACATCTCTTATGCTGAATGCTCTCCAAATGAGTTAAAACGGAATCAGGACAAAATAACTTCAATCAGCCAATAAAACCAAGTTTGACATTAGCAGTTAAATTGTCGATGTGACCACAGTAACCCATAATAGCCACAATGGCTCTTTGCAAACAATTCAGAGACTGATCCATATGACCTTTCGTTTTACTTTTATCTTTTTGGGCTAAACTCTTAATTCTAATCCACGTGCATGTGTTTTGCTAATGTTTCTCCTTACACTGTGAGCCTGACTGACAATCTTAAACTGGTTGTGACCTTAATTCTTAGCGTACTCAGGACTATTTTGCAAATACTGTCCAACCACAGAATCACACTTAATACTGGATGCCGTGTTTTCAGTTTTGTAAACACAGGCTGGTTCGATATAGCTTGAAGCATGCTTGTTGTGAACTGCCAAAGGGATGTTCTGTTTGATACAACTTTCCAGTCTTTGTGTCTAGCAGCACATGAGCAGTGAAACTGATGTACCATATTGATCATTTGTGTGAGAAGCAGTCTGTCTTTTGGCTTGATGGCAATGTTCTGTTAGTGACAAACACCACTCATGTTGCTCCTGCATCGTAGCAGCACAAAACAACCAGCTTTTACCTGCTGCTGAAAACTGCGAGATACCTTACCCTTCCAGGGCACTCTGAGGTACTTTTACAGGCCCACTTGTGAGTTTGGAACAAAACGAGAAGTTGCTGGAACATTCCTTGTTCCGGTCCTACTCCCACCCACAACTCCTTCTCCGATATATCAATGGTATCATCTGCGTTGCTTCCCTCTCTCATCCAGAATTGGAAAAGTTCATCAATTTTGCTTCCAATTTCCACCCTGCCCTCACTTTCACCTGATACTGAGCTTCCAGCAACTTCTGTTTTTTGTTCCTGATTTACAGCATCCGCATTTCTCTCGGTTTCCACTTGTGAGTTTGATTGATGTACAGCAAGAAATGATCTGATCAGGGTCGCCACTATCTCACAGGATGGTTTTTGACTTTGCCTAATTCAGCATCAGGTTTGCACAGTAAGCCTTATTTCTGAAGACACAATTTTATTGTGTGCATAAGAATGGCAATAAGCATTGAGCAGTAAATATAGTTTGTTATAGACAGCAGTAGAGAACCCTCTGCCGATTTCTCAACTAGTGCACTTGACTGCTCTACTTCAAAGATGAATTTGAATGTTATATGGAACCCATTAAGATGTCTAAGGAAATTCTTAGACGCAGCTGTGCACTCAAAAATAGCAAAACATCATCAACGTAATGGAAAATGCAAGAGCTAAGAGGTTAGGCATCCATCTATCAAAGGTGCATTTCTCATGGAAACTGAGAAACTTGGGCCTTGAAGGGAACCCAGGGCAGTACCATCTATTTGGATGTACATGGTGTCATTAAAACTGAATTGGGGTCTGATTGGTAACCTTATAAACAGAGCCCAAGACATCCTCTCACTGTGCTAATGTGATGCTGAAATAAAGGCACATCAAAGACACTGCAGGACAACGTTACCCTGATCAGATCACTCCTTGTTGTATATCATGAAAACTCATGAAAGATCCTAAAATCTAAGGCCCTGCAAAGTGCCCAGTCTACCTCAGAGTGCCCTGGAAGGGTTAAGGTATCTTGAACCTTTGAGCAGCTGGTGAAGTTAGCTGTTTCATGCTGCTACTTACGCAGTCGAACACGAATTGTGTTCTGCACTAACAATACACTGCTGTTAAGCCGAAAAGATGTTTTGCCTGTCATGCAAATGAGTAATGTGGTCCATGAATTTCAGTGGGGGTGTAATACCAGATTTGTAGACTACACAAACAAAAGTTTGGGAAATTGTTTGAAACAGTATGTCCTTTCAGGCTGTTTGCAACAGGTAAGGTATTGACTGTATCCAGCTTGCCAAACTGAAGACGTAGTGTCCAACATTAGATGTGACTCTGTGATTAGACAGTGGTTGATAAATTACCTTGAGTGTGCTAAGAATAAATCTGACAAACCATTTCAGATTGCCAGTCAGGTTTGCAGTGTGGAGCACTTGTGCGTGTTGGTAGCTACGTATATTAATACACAGGTCCTGTTCTTTGCAGACAGAAAAAACATGCGTCTGTTTCAACTTAACAAAATGGGCAATGGTTATGCTCTGGTTCATTCTGCAGGGAAATGTCTTGGCAAATCAAAGTCAACCTGCTCTGTTTAAACCGAAATAAGGATTGGCAGTTCACTGTTAGTCATCATCTAACTGCTGCATTCACCATGACACCACGTCTACCAATCAGAGCTGAACAACTGCCAATGAATTAACACTTTCTGCTCTCAGTACAAAATGCTCCCCTTTCCATCAATATTCTTGTGAAATGTCCTGATGAATGCAAAACAAAAAGCCTTGATAAAATGTGTCTTTTTTCCAGTGATATACAAGCTCTGTATCACCAAATGACTAGACCCCTAGATTTTATGATATTGAGGATAGGGGGATAGTGGAGAAAATGTTGTTGATGATCGGCCATGATCTGTTTGAACGGTGCAGTGGGCTTGATGGGCTGAATGGCCTACTCCTGCTCGTATATTCTACGCTCTAGATGAGTGGGCCAATTGGATGCAAGTGGCCTTTTCTCAGCTAGACTCAGAGAAGAAAGCGTTTCCTTCTGTTGCTCCACAACCAATAGTTGGGCCCTCTTGTGGCGCAGAGGTAGTGTCCCTATCTCTGAACTGAGAGGCCTGGATTCAAGTCCCACCAGCCCTAGAGGTCTGTAATAACATCTCTAAACAGGTTGATCAGGAAAATACGTAAAAAGCTCAGAGGATAGGAAAGTACAAAAGTAGAAAATGGGAAGAGAGTAACAAGGAGTTGGAGTCAGTTGTTCCACGATCTTTTGTGTGTGTCTGGCGGGGGGTGGTGGGGGGGTTGCAGGATGCTGATCACAAGAAGAATTGCCCAGAGCAGAATCTCACAAATGAAACATCTTCTTTGGGATAGAAGCAGCGGCAATTAATCAAAAAGAATATTTAACTTTTCTCTGAGGCAGATACGGTGAGCTTTCTTTTAAGAAGCATTCAGCTGAGTCAGGTTATGTAAAAATTTAAAAGGCTCTTCAAAGTAAGACAAAGCTTGACCCCTCTTCACCTTCGATCAAATTAATAATTAACCTCATTCACTTTCAAAAGTATTTAATTTCCCTTCAGATGTTACACCAACCCAAAAGCCAATTGCTTCAGTACAGGCAGAGTTTTAATTTACTTCCTTGAATCTCACTCTGAGGCTTTCAGTTTGGGAATGAAAACAAATTGAATTCAAATTTCTATTAAAAAGTTTACAGGTTTACTTTCAATCTGTTGGAGTAAAATCAGGCCTTTTCAACTATTTAATTTTCAAGTATTTGATTTATTTTCAAAATTATTGGGGCATGACAAGAGTTTCTAATTTTTAAAGTTTGTGTCAGCAACAGACACTCCCAAGGCAGGTACAGCAGAGTGTTAGATAGACAGTAAAACTCTCTCTCCACCGTTCTCATCAAATTCTGTCAGGTCAGGGACAGAACAGGGTTAGATTCTTGGTAAAGTCACTTTACTCCTCAAACTGAAAGTAAAGCAACACTGTCCCAGGGCAGCCACAGCTCATCCCATTGCTCCATTGATATTTCTGGTCTAGCTCCCTTCTTGTACAGTCCACCAACACACTCTTGAGCTATTGGGCTCACTGAGAATTATGGAATCCCTACACTACACAAAACAGCCATTTGGCCCATTGAGTCTGTACCACCTCTCTGAAGAGCATCCCACCCATACCCGCATCCACCATCCCCATAGCCCCACATTTCCCATGACTAATCCACCTAGCCTGCACATCCCTGGGTAATACGGAGCAATTTCCCATGGCCAATCCACCTAACCTGCATAACATCGGACTGTGGGAAGAAACCGGAGCACCTGGAGGAAACCCACGCAGGCACGGGGAGATCATGCAAACTCCACACAGACTGTCACCTGAGGCTGGAATCAAACCTGTGCCCCCGACACTGTGAGACAGCAGTGCTAACCTGCAGAAAGCATCTAATAAAGAGGTACCATGTGAGTGAATTTTCCCCAGCAGTTTTATAGAGAAGGGGGAACAATTGTAGAATGGGAGAACAGAAACACCTTCAGACTGGTCCATCCAGGTGTCAGTAATTCCTAATTCTGCCTGAGCAAAGTCCACATACGTAAAACCCATGTAATATAAAACTCCAGCAGTGACGTGTGAGTTTACAACAATCCTCTTAAGGTCAAAATAGCAGGCACATGTCCTGTGTCCAGAATGGTGAGGTGGCATCAAGTTTCTTTATCTTGTGAGAGGAGTAGGAGCTGAGAAAGGAATCCAACAATGAAGGGAGAACAGAAAGAATAAAAACAAGTTTAAAATGTTAAAACAAAAACAGTGCGGCAGCAAAACAAAAAAAATACAATGGCAAGAGAGAGAATGAAAGTGAAAGAGAGAACATAAGGGAGAGAAAGAAATAAAAGTAAAAGGGAAAGCGAGAGACATAAAGAAAGAAAGGAAGCAGTGATGCAGTGACCTATGACATTTGGACTCGTTCCTCTTTAAAATATGCTGACTCCTGAGAGCAAGCTGAAGAATCTCTCCCCGTTACCCATAGTAAGTAAAGGCACAGCAGACTTAATGTCCAACCTAAATCCCACATCTTAAATAAGTTTAAACAGAAAGGGGTCACAGCCTGTGACACAGACTGCTCTGTGTGAAGTATGGACTCAGGAATTTTTCTGTAACTTACACTCCCGCAGAAAGCATGTGGCTGATAGATTAGTGGCTGGATTTTGGCCAGGAGACCGTGGGTGGAGGGGCAGGCGCAGGCTGCTCTGAGGTCAATGGCACATTGACCCCTGTGAGAGCTGAGGTCCCCCAGGGAACACTGACAATCAAGCTCTGCAGGCGTGAATGCACCCAGTGTTACAACACAGTTTGTGAGTGAGTGAGAGACAGTGTGTGTGTCTGTTATATGATATTTGTGTCATTGAACGTGTCTATGTATGTGATTCTATATATATATATGAGTGTGATTGAGTGTGTGAATGAATCTATCTGTGTATGCCTGACTCAGTATGAGTTTGTGAGTAATTGAATCCATGCATGTGTGAGATTGAGTGTGCATGTGGATGAGTGCATCTTTGTGCGTGTGGTTGAGTCTATGTGTCAATCACGCGCGATTGAGTGTGTGTCAGTGCATGTGATTGAGTGTGTGTGTAAATGCTTGTGATTTTAAGTGTGTGTGTGTGTAAATGCTTGTGATTGTGTTTGTCAGTGTATGTAATTGAGTATATGTATCAGAGCGTGAAATTGACTGTGTGTGTGTGTGTGTTTGTGTTTCTGTGTGTGTATGTCTGTAAATGCTTGTGATTGCATGTGGTGGAAGGAGACCCAGTGCAAACCTGCTTGTGTCTGAAAGGGACGATCAATTTTTATTTTATTTTCAGCTGCTTCAGATGCGCCTTTTGTGGCTTCGAATGAGCAGAATGATTTGAGTGAAAGAAAAAAATGTTAATGGAACATGGAGATAAAGTGAAAAAATCCAACTATGGGCTAACGCTACTGCAGCCTGGAAGAAGGAAAGATGTAACAGAAGCAGAGAGAAGAGGAGAAATTATGAAGGTGATCAAAGACAAGTTGGGAGAAGTCCAGAAAACATAAACAGAACAGATATAGGAACGAGTAAGATATTCAAATTAATAATAAAGACTGCTGATATTCCAATCAAAAAAGAGAGGCAAACGCAAGGGAGAGACAAAATTAAATTTACATGGAAAGAGAGGAATGAGAAGGAGAGGAGAGAGGGTAAGGTTTGATGGTCAATACAGATTGAGTACAGAGGTGAGTGCAATGAAGAGAGAAAGGAGGAGGGAGAGGACAGAGATTAGTTATTGAGAGATTTCTGAATGAGGGTGTGAGGAGTGCAAACCCAATAGTGTCACACTGTGAAAACTAAACCATGGCGCAGCTTGCTGAGGACAAAAGCAAACCACAAGATGAGCACAGGTATGGGAGTGGATAACTGCTAAAATGTTTACTCCACCCAATGAGCTGAATACATCTACTTTAAGATACTATTGATAGTAATATTGAAGTAATAATTATTAAATAAAAGTTTCTCTTGTAGCAAAAGTCAAAGTGAACAACAAGCTTCTAATCTAACATCGATATAGAACGTTGGGATCTTGTTTGTATATTATTCTTTGGAGACCTGCCCCCCACTTCCTTATCCAACTGGCAATTCTTCTTAGCAGAAATGTTGACATGGTATTTAACTAGGAGGGCCTTCACTGTGAAGCAGGGTTTCACTTCACCTGATGCCCACACACAGAGATACACAGTTACTAGAACACACAGATATACTTAGGCACAGACAGGCACACACAGACTCTTACAAGTATGCAATGACACAACACACACACACACACACACACACACACACACACACGTGCATGCAAGCTCGCACACACAGACACTCACACATGCAAAGAAGCACAACCTTCATACCAGGAACCAAAGCTGCAACATTTGATTTTTGTAATCCTCATATAGTCATGCCAATGATCAAGTTTGATGAAAAAAGCAGTTCAGCCCAATTAAACCTGCACAATCCAGACCGGAAACCAGGTATCTACCTGAATTTGTAGCTTTGCATTAAAGCTATTGTGTGTTTTACATTATAGATATTTTGTTATCCACGCAATACTTATTGACTTGCTTACTTTAATATGCGGGATGTTCCTTCCTTCCTTATCAAATATATCCAAATACAACATATATATTTTTATATACCCTTGACAGATAATTTTGACTTTAAGAGCTGTCTAATGGGTGAATTTTCACAGTGCTAAAATCAAAATGATGTTACACTGCAAATAACAGTGTTCTACAATCTGAACCAGCTCTCTAAACATATTCATCTTCAGTCCTCCTTTAAATTATGCAATTTAAAGCGAAACTTTCACAATCAGGATTTGTCCACTCCATGTTTGACTTGCTCTTAGCTGTTCCCTCTATACTGCCCAGTTACTGACCGCAAATTCATCTTGTAAAGACCCTACAGACTCTGACATCTCCACTAATGTCTCTACATCTTTCTGAGACAAATTCCTACTTGTGCCAAGTGTTTGTACAAGCTTTGTGGATGCGGAAAAGCCTTTAAGAGGGGTTCAACCACTCACTTACTGTGTGAGAAATGCAAAATACTACAGATTCTACAAACAAGAAAAAATAAAAACAAAATGCTGGAAATATTCAGCAGATCATGCAGCTTCTATACAGAAATAAACAGAATTAACATTTCAGGTCAATGATGGCCTTTCTTCTGAAATTTTACGATGAAAGCCATTGAGCTAAAATGTTAACTGTCTCTCTCCACAGAATCTGCCTGACCCGCTGAGTATTTCCAGCAATTTCTGTTTTCATGCTTGCTGTGTGACCCTTTGTCCACAGCAGCTCCAAAGTTTGGCGTATTCGAGTTGTGTAGTAGACTGAGTGACTCCCCATGCATTGTCTCCCCTGTTATTATCTACACTTCAGCTAGCCTCCCCATGCACACTCTAATTTCCCCTTTTATCACTTTCCAGACCCGCCATCAGAGGAAGACTCTCCTCCACCATGGGGTCTCTTTACTGTAAATCAGCTTGGGGGGAGAGAGAGAGAAAGTTTCACATAGCTGGTGAACTGCAGGTGGCCACAGAGCCAGACTACCTCCACTCCTGACTGTCTGCAGAGCCTGTGAGGAGACAGGGCTGGCACTGGATACAAATCAGGAACACAAACTACAGGCCATTATTGTCCAAATCCCTCCTCTCCCTACAACAGGACCCACACACACACACAATTGCTTACACACGAGCGCACAAAAACACACACTTCCATAAATACACTCAAATGTACGTGTAGACAACATATGCAAACATTTACATAGATGCACACACAAATGCACAGATGTGCACACTTACAAATGCTAAACACACAGACGCGCATACACATAATTACCCAAACACACAACACAGACGCACACACTTAGAAGCTCACATTTACAACAAACACTTAGATGCCCACACTCACAATTAACACTTATGCAGATGCACATAATTACACAAGTACACACACCTAAATGCGCACACAGACTCACTTACACAAACTCACACAGATGCCACCTAAACAGGTACAAACACACATGTAAATACACCCACAACAACAACAAGTTCTGAGGAAGGGTCACCAGACCCGAAACGTTAACTCTGATTTTTATTTTCTTCACAGATGCTGCCAGACCTGCTGAGCTTTTCCAGCAACTTCTGTTTTTGCTCCTGATTTACAGCATCCGCAGTTCCTTCGGTTTTCATTTAAATGCACCCAGTCGCTTAACACGCCATACACAAAAGACACATAAACACAGACGGACACATGAGCAGCGATGTTACTGAAGCAAAGTCGGAGCCCAGTTTGACAGGGAGCTGACTGCTCACAGGCCAACACACTCCTGCCGTCTCTCTGTGAGCTTACCTTCTCGCTTCATGCCCACTTTGAAGCACTTTCGGAGCCGGCAGTATTGGCACTGGTTCCTGTGATGCTGGTCAATCTGACAGTCCCGGTTAGACCTGCAAGTGTAGGAGAGATTCCGACGGATACTCCTTTTGAAGAAGCTCTTGCAGCCCTCGCAGGTGAACTGGCCATAGTGTTTGCCACTGGCCCGGTCCCCACACACCACACAGTCCACCTGGACCGCCTGCTCACCCAACTCCGGCTCACTGCCCCCGGTCTGCGAGGACGAGGGAGCCGGGCTCTCTGAGGACTCCTCGCCGCCGTTGTGGGGGTAGAGTTTGGGCTCGTCCCGGGATTCTTCCCAGTCGCTGGAGGTCATAGCCATGTCCCGAATAATCCCTCCCTCCCTCCCCTAACCAGGAGAGAGGGATCGGGAAAGAGTTTGCAAAGAAAGGGAGACAAACACAAACAAAAAAGGCTTGAGAGTTTGGAGGAGGAGGGGGGTCTGAGAGAGGGACAGATTCTTTTTTATATATATAAAGGGGAGGGAAATTAGAATAAGAGGTTCCCACTCCTGCAGGCCTGTCTGGTCAGGGTCTCAGCGGAGGCAGGGAACAGTCTCCGAGCTTTGCTTGGCCGCCCCTTCCTCCGCATCGTGCTCCAGAGCGAACAGAACAGCCGCCGCGTCGGGGGGTTCGGTTCCCCGGCCCCCGAGGGCTCTCTCTCTCTCTCTGCCCCCACCCCCTCACCGACTGTAATCACTTCACCCCCAGGTCAGGGCCATCCCCCCTCCCCCTCCCTCCGGGCGCCTGGGGGGGGGGGGGGAGAGAGAGAGAAAACAAAACACAGACACAGGGACGGACAATAAACTCAGAGAGGAAAAAAAATATATACACTCCGCCAAACTCCCAAAGTTTGTTTTCTGGTGATTTTCCCTCCTCTCTCTCTCTTCCCCACTTCCTTACAAACCCCCACTCCCTCACCTTTTCCTAAAGATTTTCCCTTCTCTCTCTCTTCCCCACTTCCTTACAAACCCCCACTCCCTCACCTTTTCCTAAAGATTTTCCCTCCTCTCTCTTCCCCACTTCCTTACAAACCCCCAGTCCCTTACTTATTCCTAAAGATTTTCCCTTCTCTCTCTTTCTCTCTCTACCCTCCTTCCTTAAAACCCCCCCCCCCTCCCCTTTTCCTAAAGATTTTTCCTTCTCCCCTCCCCTCTCTCTCTCTCTCTCTCTGGCCCACTTCCTTAAAAACCCCTACTCCCTCAGCTTTTCCTAAAGATTTTCTCTTCTCCCCTTCTCTCTCTCTTTCTCTACCCTCCTTCCTTAAAACTCCCCACTCACCTTTTCCTAAAGATTTTCCCTTCTCCCCTTCTCTCTCTCACTCTCTACCCTCCTTCCTTAAAACCCCCGACTCCTCACCTTTTCCTAAAGATTTTCCCTTCTCCCCTTCTCTCTCTCTGCCCTCCTTCCTTAAAACTCCCCACTCCTCACCTTTTCCTTAAGATTTTCCCTTCTCCTCTTCCTCACCCTCTCACCTTTTCGCTTCCTCAGTGGGGAAGAATCCTCCTTTTTCCAGGCAAAAGAAAAAATAATCCACTCTGGACGGTTGGGGTTGTGTTTGAAGAGAGAGAGGGTGGTTGAAAAAGTAAAAGATTGGGCCAAAGTTACTGACAGGGAGTGGAGGGTGAAATAAAGGGTGAAAACAAATCCTAACTGGAGGGAAGGAGGGAGAAGGTGGTTGAAAGAGAAAAAGATTAGGGGGAAGTTGGAAATAAAAGGTAAAAATTCCAACTGGAGGGTGGGAGTTGGAGAAAGGGAGGGAGAGGAGAGGTCTACAAGAGGTTACGAGGGCGATTTGGGTGAACGGAATAGGAGCTGGGAGTCAGTGACTGTGTGTGTTGGGATTTGACAGTGCGATTGAAGCCGGGCGGTTACCAGGGAAACTATTGCCTTAAAAGGAGCTTGGTGTCAGGGAGCCAAGAGTGGGAAATGTTTCTTGTACACAATAGAGTTCTACTTCTGCTCACCAAGTGTTTCAGTAAAGGCGTGTAGGCCTTGTCTCCCCCGGGAGGAGTGGGGAAGGGGGTTGGAGGAGGAATGATTGCACTAACTTTACAAAAGTCACTTTGAATAGATAGCAGAGCCATAGCAACAGAGAGTTCAAAATGAGACAAAAAAATGTGAGTGGGTGAGATTTCTGGCGACCACAATAGAAGAGGATAGAAATCGTGACCACACACACACACACACACACAGGAAGCAGAGGCTACACAGACCATTTGCAATTTCCAAGATAATTGTCAGCAAAAAAAAAATACTTTGCGGTTTTGCTTTGGCTCCTGGATTGTCCTGAAAGTGCCCACTTCCTCCAGGGGGAGGTACAGAGGCGGTTTGACACTGGGTATCACTCGGGGTAGGGTTTAGTCAGGGTTTGAGTTGCTAGGGTTTGTTAAGATTAGGGTTATTCCCTGTTCTTCAGGTTAGGGTAATTTAAGGGTTTGGTTACTATGGTTAATTAGGGTTAGGGCTATTTAAGGTTAGGGTTACTAGGGCTAAAAAGGGCTCAGGGTTTTAGGGCTAGGGTAATTTAGGATTAGGGTTATTTTGGCTTTGATGGGGCAAGGATCATTGAGAGTTAGGGTTACTGGAGTTGATTAGGGTTAATTGGGGTGACTCGGCTGTGTTAAGGTTTGCCTTACAAGGGTTCATTAGGATTAGGACTATTTTGGGTTAGTGTTACTGGGATTAATTAGGGTTTGGGTTTTGAGGGTTTCAGGTTATAGTTATTAGGATTAGGGTTACTTGGAGTTTGTTGTTTTGGGTCAGGGTTCTTGGAGTTAATGCAGGTTAAAGCAGATTGGGATTTGGGCGATTAGATTTAGGGTTTTGGTTAGTAGGGTTTATTTGGGTTAGGATTATATTTGGGTTTGTATGGGATGAGGATTATATAGGTTTACTAGGGTTAGTGCTGTTTGGGATTAAGTGTATTTAGGGTTAATTAGGGTTTGGGTTACAAGGGTTTGTTTAGGGTTCGGGTCATAACTGCACTGGGGACCCTTCAGCTGCCCCTGGCTGTTTGAAGTCCAACATGGTTTCCTTGGTTACAGCTGACCTGTCCTTGTGGTCCACCCTAAACCACTTCCCGTTCCCCCTCCCCCATCCTTCAGGGTGGATAGGGAGGTGAGGGGCAGTTGTTGTTGCGATGGTAAACAGGTTCTTCCAGCATCGTCTCATTCACATGGTCTGGTAGTCAGCTATTCCACCGCAGCAGTCTTCACAGCCACTCCTCATCCAGTTCCTAAATTACCTTACACACACACACACACACACACACACACACACACCCATTCACTGACACACACTTGGAGACACACTCATACTCACAATCACAAACATAAAATCATCCTCGTAAACACACACATTAAATCTCTCACTCACATTTACAAACACACACACATACTCAAGTACTCATACACCCTCACAGACACTCACACGTTTTCCCACACTCTCTCACATCTTCTCTTGCCCATACTCTCGAACACACCCAGTCTTTCACACACTACTCACACTCATAAATGTTCTAACAGTGTTTCACATGCATTCACACATCCTCTCAATCTTTCTCTCTCTCCATACTCACTTTACACCTGCATCTAACTAGTAATGTCAATTGGTGCTCTCTCTCTAAGAGCCAAGGGATAATTTACCATCAAGACCAACTCTAGCTAGTGAACACTTCAGTTCTCCATAATTCAGAAACTAAAATGGTACTGGTCTTGACTCAATGCGGTGCTCTCATAATCAGTCAGAAGGTCCTGTGTTCAAAGTCACGCTCCAGCAGCTGAATGTTCCTGTGTGGTACTGTTGGAGTTGGAAGTGCTGTCTTTCAGATCAGACTTTTTAAAAAGCCGAAAGAACTGCAGATGCTGTAAATCAGGAACAAAAACAAAGTTGCTGGAAAGGCTCAGCAGGTTGTTGCAGCATCTGTGAAGAGAAGAAACAGTGTTAACGTTTTGGGTCCGATGACCCTTCCTGAGTAACAAAACACTGCCATTTTCCCACCTCCTCCAGAATTTTTTTAAAAAGTCACTCACAGAGTTGGGCATCACAGACTGGGCCATCCCTAACTGCCCTGGAGAAGATTGTGATGGAGAGCTACTTTCTTGATCCACCACAGTCTGTATTTTGTATAGGTTCTATTTTTGAGAACTGAAATGCTTGCTACGCCATTTCAGAGGATAGTTAAGAACCAACCACATTGATGTGGGTCTGAAGTCACATGGAGGCCAGACAAGGTAAGGATGGCAGATTTCCTTTCCTAACGGTGTTTACAGAACCAGATGGATACTTAGAACAATCCTTTCATGGTCATCATTAGACTTTTAATTCCGTTCCGTGGTGGGATTTGATCTGGGTCCTCCAGTCTCTGGATTGCTAGACTAGCAACAATATCACCACACAATCACTTCCCAAATTAGGCCAGAGGTGGGAAGGTACCTCGTTAGACTTCCTACCCCACTGCCAATCATAAAATATTCTCAGCTCTCATTGGGCCGCTAAAGATTATTTGTATCATAGAATCCCTACAGTGTGGAAACAGGCCCTTTGGCCCAACAAGTCCACACCAACCCACTATAGCACAGCCAATCCACCCTAACCTACCCATCTTTTGGACTGTGGGAGGAAACTGGCACACCCAGAGGAAACCCACACAAACACAGGAAGAATGTGCAAACACCACACAGACAGTTGCCTGAGGGTGGAATTGAACCCAGGTTGCTGGTGCTGTAAGGCAGCAGTGCTAACCACTGTGCCACCCCATAATTGTGGATTGACTTGCAGATTCTGAAGTAAGGAGCACCTGACTTTGGCTTCACCTTGCAACAGAGCTGTGGGAGGGAGCAAGATCGTGTGATATTAGATCACTTCCTGTGATGATTTACTTTGCATGATCCTCTGCTCAGTCACTTTGAGGATTTGCTGACACCTTGGTCCTTTTGGATTTTGGAGCTAAGGGGTCTGACTGGTCTCGTGTTGGAGAAAAGCCACTTGGAGGCTGAATGACAAGAGGCACTTGTCTTAAACAAGATGTAGTTTGTTACATGACAGCAATCAATGTGACAAGTTACATTGGTGTGATAGACAATGCTACCAAGAACCATGAGGGAGACCTTCAAGTTTCATTTCCTTCACCACCAGCTGTTCTACTGTCCAAGTCCATATGAGAATATCATATTGGATGGGGGCCAATGCAATCCTCAGTATTAATCCTTTCAGAGCCTAACTCCATATACAATAATGTATGCTGTGTTTCACTAGCATAGCATTAGTCATTACCCCTTATTCAAACCCTTCAGTGGGCAATTAATAATAAGTAAATTACTCCAGTGCTAGGGTAGGAGTGATTTCAAAGGCACACAGTGTATGATTGAGAGACGAGATATCAAAAAAGGGGGTGGGATGCTGGTGACAGACAGACCCCAGCCTTAAACCAGCCTGCTACACCCCTCTCATCATGATACCCCCAATCCACAAAGTCCCCCCTGTCATAACTGACTGGTGGCCTGGGTCATTCCTCAAGCCTGGGTCTCCATTGGCTGTCATACAGAAAGCAGCCTCCACCTCTCCAGTGTACACTACCATTCAAAAGAGCAGCCAGCTCTGATTGGCCAGCAAGCTTCGGTAGGTGGCATTTCCACCCTTAGGGTCCCAGACCACAGCTGATTTCTACCTCAGTCTTATTCATCCACCTTGTTTCACTTCCTCAAAGGGTGAAGGATACAATATCCTTAATTAATAATCTCTGTTTTAAAAGCAAATTCTCCCTGACGTCCTAGACACTTATTCTTCAATAAACATCTGGTCTTGATCACATGGGATCTTGCTGAGCACTCAATAGTTGCCCTGTTTCGTACACTTTTTATTCTGGTGTGGGATGTGGGTGTTGCTGGTGTGCGCTAACATTTGTTGCCCATTCTTTGCTTCCCACCAACTGATTGATTCTCCAGGCTATTTCAGAGGGCAGTTAGAGTGAACCACATCACCATGGATCTAGAGTCACATGTAAGCTTGACTAAGGGGCTGCGCTCTGAAAGCTTGTGATTTCAAATAAACCTGTTGGACTATAACCTGGTGTTGTGTGATTTCTGGCAGTCAACATCCTGAATGATACTATAAAAATGTAATTTTAAAATGAATATTTGCAACTTGAAAAATTATAACACCTAAAAGTATAGGACATGTAGGTTGCAGTCTGCAAACATGAAAACCACCTTGCTTGAAATTGAAAAGTTAGGATGAAGTTTGAAAACTTTTTCTATTGATCACAGACACACTAGCCTCTTGAGCAGTAACTGCTGGAGACACAGGCAGACAGAAGGATGAGGCTCAGTTATTTCAATGTCTCAATGGTTGAGGTGGGTGACAAGTAAATGTAGAGTGGCTATGGATGAAATGATCTCGAAAGAGGATGAGGGCATGCAATGGTGGCTCGGAAATTAATGCTTGTTCTGGGAAACAATGATCAAGGATCTTGACCAATTGGGCCAGTGGGCCCAGGATGGCACCTGGAGTTTAATTCAGATAAATTCAGATGTTGCATTTTGGTTAGACAAACCAGGATAGGGCTTACACACTTAATGGCAGGGCCCTGCGAAGTTTTGTCAAACAGAGAGACCTAGGGGTGCAGGTACATAGTGGAGTCACAGGTAGACAGAAGAAGGCATTTGGCACTCTTGCCTTCTCATCAGAGCATTGAGTACAGGAATTCAGACATCATGTTACAGCTGTCTAGACAATGGTGAGGCCACATCTGAAGAACTGTGTACAGCTCTGGTCATCCTGCCACAGGAAGGATGTTATTAAACTGGAGAGGGTGAAGAAAAGATTTACAAGGATGTTACTGAGACTGGAGGGTTTGAATTATAAGGAGAGGCTGGGACTTTTTCTCCCTGGAGCGTCGGAGGCTGAGTGGCGACCTTATAGAGGTTTATAAAATCATGAGGGGCATGGATAGGGTGAATAGCCAAGGTCTTTTCCCCAGGGTAGGGGAGTCCAAAACTAGAGGGCATAGATTTAAGGTAAGAGGGGAAAGATTTAAAAGGGACATAAGGAGTACTTTTTCAAACAGAGAGTGATGCGTGTATGGAATGAACTGCCAGAGGAACTGGTAAAAGTGGGTTCAATCATAACATTTAAAAGACATTTGGACAGGTACATGGATAGGAAAAGTATAGAGGGATATGGGGTCCCAATGCAGGCAAATGGGACTAGCTCAGTTTAGGAAACCTAGTCAGCATGGGCAGCTTTTCATGCTGTGTGGCTCTATGACTATGGCATTGGGTGGTACTACGATGCCTTTTGTACCAATTGCTACAAATCCCATGGAAAAGCCAACTCAAGTTATTGCTTGATTACGTTGGTGGAGGAAGAGGCCTCAGTGAAATGCTATTGTACTCCTCTTTGCAAAGCACCAGAATGATATTTCAGAAGATTATTTTAACTCTTTTTCCCAGTCAGAAAGCAAAGTAAAATTGACGAGGCTTTAATTGACAAGCTAAGAAAAATGTTTTGCAAGGTCCTGGGGAATCTTTGAGAGAGTGGCTGTAATTGTATAGCTTTTTAAAAGAACCAGGAGCAGGAGTAGGCCGTCCGGCCCCTTGAGCCTGCTCTGCCATTCAATAAGATCATGGCTAATCTTTTCGTGGCCTCAGTTCCACTTACCCACTCTCTCACCATAACCTTTAATTCCTTTACTGTTCAAAAGATTATCTATCTTAGCTTTAAAATCATTCAAGGAGGAAACCTCAACTACTTCACTGGGCCGGGAATTCCACAGATTCAGAACCCTTTGGGTGAAGAAGTTCCTCCTCAATTGACTCCTAAATCTGCTCCTCGTAATTTTGAGGCTATGCCCTCTTGTTCTAGTTTCACCTGCCAGTAGAAACTTCCTCCTTGCTTCTACCTTATCTATTCCCTTCATAATTTTAAACATTTCTGTAAGATCCCCCCTCATTCTTCCAAATTCCAATTAATATAATCCTAGTCTACTCAGTCTCTCCTCAGAAGCCAACCCTCTCAACTCTGGAATCAACCTAGTGAATCTCCTCTGCACATCCTCCAGTATCCAGTACATCCTTTCTCAAGTAAGGAGACCAATACTGTACACAGTACTCCAGGTGTGGCCTGACCAGCATCCTATACAGCCGCAGCATAACCTCCCTGCTTTTAAACACCATGAAGAACAAAATTCCATTTGCCTTCTTAATTACCTGTTGTACCTGCAAACCAACCTTCTGTGATTTATGCAAAAGGACACCCAGGTCCCTCTGTACAGCAGCATGCTGCAATTTTTTACTGTTCAAATAATTGTCCTTTTTACTGTTATTCTTACCAAAATGGATGACTTGACATTTATCAACATCTGCCAGACCTTTGCCCACTCAAACTATCCATATTCCGCTGCAAACTTTCAGAGTCCTATGCACGCTTTGCTGTACCACTCACTTTGTGTCATCCGCAAACTTCAACACACTACACGTGGTCCCCAACTCCAAATCATCTATGTAAATTAGAAACAATCATAGTCCCAGCACTGATCCCTGAGGGACACCATGGTCACCAACCAGAAAAGCACTCATTTATCCCCACTCTTTGTTTCCTGTTAGTTAACCAATCCTCGATCCATGGTAATACATTGTCCATAATGCTGTGCACCTTTATCTTATGCAGCAGCTTTTTGTGTGGCACCTTGTCGAATGCCTTTTGGAAATCTAGATACACCACATCTACTGAGTCCCTGTTGTCCACCACACTCATAATGTCTTCATAGAATTCCAGGAAATTAGCTAAACATGACCTGCCCCTCATGAACCCATGCTGTGTCTGCCTCATGGGACGATTTCTATCTAGATGTCTTTTTGTCTTTTTATTTCATCCTTGATGATAGATTCAAGCATTTTCCCCACTACAGAAGATAAGCTAACCAGCTTATAATTCCCCATCTTTTGTCTACCTCCTTTTCTAAACAGTGACATCATGTTTGCTGTTTTCCAATCTGCTGGAACTGCCCCAGAATCCAGCAAATTTTGGAAAATTACCACACATGCATTTGCTATTACTCCGGCCATCTCTTTCATTATTCTGGGATGCATTCCATCAGGGCCAGCAGATTGTCTACATTAGCTGGCCCAACATTACCTCTTCTGTGTTAATGTTCATTTCTAGGTCCTCACCTACCTTAGTCTCCTTGTCATCAATTACTGGCATGTTATTCTGTCCTCCACTGTGAAGACCAACGCAAAATATCTGTTCAATGCCTCAGCTATTTCCTCATTTCCCATTATTAAATCCCCCTTCTCGTCATCTAAAGGACCAGTGTTTACCTTAGCCACTCTGTTTTTTATGTTTTTATAGAAACTTTTGCTATTGTCTTTATATTCCAAGCTAGTAAAGTGTCATAATCTATCTTACTCTGCTTTATAGCCATTTTTGTGGCTTTCTGTCGACCTTTAAAGTTTTCCCAATCTTCTAGTTTCCCACCGGTCTTTACCACTTTGTAAGCCTTATCTTTCAGTTTGATAGCCTCCCTTATTTCCTTACACATCCATGGCTGATTACCCTTTTCCTACAGTCCTTCCTTTTCACTGGTACATACTGTTACTGAGCACTTTGAAAAATTGCTTTGAAAGTCCTCCACTGTTTCTCAACTGTCCCAGCATAGAGTCTTTGCTTCTAGTCTATTTTAGATGACTCCTCCCTCATCCTATTGTAGTCTCCTTTGTTCAAGCACAGGACCCTGGTATTGGATTTTATCCTCTCACTTTCCATCTGTATTCTACATTCAACCATTCTGTGATCGCTCCTTCCAAGAGGATCTCTAACTATGAGATCATCAATTATTCCTGTCTTATTACACAGGACCAGATCTAAGATAGCTTGCTGCCTCGTCGGTTCTATTGCATACTTTTCAAGAAAACTACTGTGGAAACATTCAATGAGCCCCTCCTCAAGGCTGCCTTCATTGACCTGGTTCGACCAATCGATATGTAGATTAAAATCCCCCATGATAATTGCCGTACCATTTTTACAGGCATTAGTTATTTCTTTGTTTCTTGCCCCTCCCCGCAATGTGATCTTATTATTTGGTGGCTTATAGACCACACCTATTAGAATTTCTAATTTCCACCCAAACGGATTCAATTTTATTTGCCATAGAACCTATACCATTTCTTGCGACTGCTTACATATCAGAGCAACACCATCTCCTTTACCTTCCTGTCTGCCCTTCCGAATAGTCTGATACCCCTGGATATTTAATTACCCGCCGTGACTATCCTGCAACCATATGTCAGTAATGGCTACTAATTCATACTCATTCGTGATGATTTGTGCCATTAGCTTATCTACCTTATTTCGAATGCTATGAACATTCAGGTAAAGTGCCTTTATGCTAGTTTATATACCTTCTTTTAGAATTCTAATGTCTCCGTTGATGATATCTCCTGAGTTTTCCTTCCGTTAAACTTCTTTCATAGTCTTCAATGTAGTTAAACCCTCCTGCACACATGTTAATCTGCTGGTTTCTTTTCTATTTACCATTATACTTCCTGTCACTTTCTCCTTCCCTTTCTCCCAATTCACTGGTTTAAAGAGCTAGCAGAGACATAAAAGGGCTAAATGGCCTCCTTCTGTGCTGCACTATTTGCTGATTCAGTGATCTGTGTCCCACCATTTTGTTTATCATTGACTTTAGTTGATTAGTACATGTTTATGTCAGGGGAGGTGATGGCCTAGTAGTATTATTGCTAGACTGGTAATCTAGTGACCCAGGTTCAAATCCCACCATGGCAGATGGTGGAATTTGAATTCAATAAATATCTGGAATTAGGAGTCTAATGATGACCATAAATCCATTGTCAGGAAAAAACCCATCTTATTTAGGAAAGGAAATTGCCTTCCTTACCTGGGCTGGCCTACATGTGATTCCAGACCCACAACAATGTGTTTGACTCTTAACTGCACTCTGGGCAATTAGGGATAGGCAATAAATTCTACCTAACCAGTGATGCCCTCATCCCATGACTGAATAAAGAAATAAAATATTAATGGGGACAGGAACCCACTGGTATTTTAAAGTCCTATTATATGACATCCCCATGAAAACTGCTGCGATGAAAGTCCATAATATTTCATTACTATTTTGAGAACTGAGGTTCTAAAGTTCTATGATGGCCTAACTTATTCTTTTTAAGAGGGCCGGAATATCATTTTTGAACAGTAAGTTAGAAACAGTATTTCCAAGAAGTCATGTAATTTCAAATAATTACTAAGGGATTTGCTGACATGAATTTTATAACCCAGAGAGAGAGAAGTGGGGACGGAGAATGGGAAGAGGAGAAGTAGAAGCAGATTCATTCATAGAGAAGCCCATAGCAGGGGTTCTAATAGTAGCAGTTTCCAAAGGGTCAGAGCTGAAAGAAAGTTGCTTAGAAGAAAATTCCAGAAGCAGAAAGTTGTGGAGATGTCAAAGACGAGCAAGGCTGTTGAAGATATGAGTTTCAGGAAACCATGTTAAGCGGTAATAGTGAGCTGAGTTAGCAGCTTTTTTAAAGGACTCAAGGAAAATCATTAATTGCAGAAAATAGGATCAAGTGAAATGCTTATGAATTTGCTGAAAAGGAAACTGTTTTTAGCCATGCCAGAGAGCAAAAAGCTTTAGTGTGGAGATAGGAATGACCTTTCACTAATTCTGAGAAAGGGTCATCAGACCGGAAATGTTAACTCTGATTTCTGTTCACAGATGCCACCAGACCTCTTGAGCTTTTCCAGCTGTTTCTGTTTTTGTCACCCTTTACTAATATTTCAATGTCTGGAATGTTTTTACTGGATGTGTATTAATTGAACCTTTCATGCTGATATTTGTAATGAGTTTGTTCCACTAGCTCTTGTAGAGTGTAATAGGATTCAAAATGTTCCAGTTCTGAGGAAGGGTCACCGGACCTGAAATGTTGACTCTATTTTTTCCTTCGCAGATGCTGCCAGACCTGCTGAGCTTTTCCAGTAACTTTGTTTTTGTTCAAAATGTTTCCTTTTGTTCAAAATGTTTCCTTTTGTTCAATAAAAGTTTATGTTGTTTTGTTAAAAGTACATTGATAGCCTCTTGTGAATATTTTCAGTGACTAAATTCCAGTTGTGGTCCATCAAGACAGGTCTTGCTCCAGGTTTTTTTAAAAACCAAGCTGTTCAGAGATTTTATGACATGTCTCTAAGGCAAGTAGGATTTGAACCCAGTTCATCTGACCCAGAGGTAGGGACACTACCTCTGTACCACAGAAGCCCCTCATTCTTTATTCTGAATTGTTCAATATTGCCATCCACTGGTATCATGACTGCTGAAATAAGTGAAACTGTTAGGAAAGAAAGACAACAAATTGAATTTATATAGCAACATTAATATGATAAAACTCCACAGATTGCTCCAGAGAGACATTATCAAATAAAATTTGACACTGAACCAAATAAGGCGATATTAGGACAGCAGCACTCAGTCAAAGAGATAGATTTTAAGCTCAGCCTCAAAGGGGGAAAGGGATGGGGGTGGTGGCTTGAGAATTGAACAAATTCAGTGAAGGAATATCAGAGGCTATGGCCCACGTAGCTGAATGCCAATGGTAGAACAATGAAAAATCGGAGATGCGCAGGAACTCAGAATTCGAGGAGAGTGGTACAGCGAACTGGTGGGGCTGGAAGAAGTTAAGGAGACAGGGTAGCAGGCAACAGCACGGTGGAGGGAGCTTAGGATTTCAATATAAGGAAGAAAATTTTACAATCAAGGAGTTGCCAGGCCAGCTAATTATTGCGTCATAGAATCCCTTCAGTGTGGAAGCAGGCCATTTGGCCCATAGAGTCCACACTGACCCTCTGAAGAGCATCCCACTCGGACTCACACTACTATCCAAGCCCCATAACCCTGCATTTCCCATCGCTAACCCACCTAGCCCGCACAACCATGGACACTATGGGCAATAATGCATGGAGAATAATAGAGTTAGAATTTATAATAGTTTTTATAATAATTTATAATAATAAACAGTTAGAATTTCGGAGCTTACAGTGAGTGAGAGGTAACTTCACTGTAACTTGTGAAAAAGTATTTGGGACAGGAGTTGGGGGTTCTTTAGGAGTGGGTGATGTGGGGGAGGAAGAGGTGCAGGGTGGGGTGAAATGAACAAAAAAACCGAAAGAAATGCTGCTAGAAATTTGAAACAAAAGCAGAAATTGCTGGAAAATTCTGTTCTGAAGAAGGGTCACTGTACCTGAAACATTAGCTCTGATTTCTCTGCAGGGGCACAAAAGTACCCTAGTAAAGATGGGGAACATAACAGAAGGAGATAAAGGAAGAAATGCTTTGGCTGGTAAGTTCTTGGAAGCTTCAATAGTCAAAGTGTATGAGGCAGCTTATTGGGAAGATGGTCTGTGCTCTAAGAGGCCCCGTGTAGGCTCCACATCCTGATGGGCAGGCATAGTGGATCAATGCAGTGTGTTTAAACTGCTGCGGTCCTAATAGATGATTAATAAGGCAGAGAGAGGCCAGCTCCCAACATGGGGAGGTTCACACCACAATCAAAACAGACAGAGTGGGAAAGACTGGGTGCCAATCAAACTGTGCCTTCATTGCTGAAGGATAGGCAGCAGTCAAATGCACTGGGCTTGGGGAGAGAGTCTGTACCTGAAGTTGAAACACTTTAAAGAGTAGCTCAAACATCTGGAATCACTTTCAAACCAGGGGCTTGTTTTTGCTAGGAAGAATCACACACACACACACACACCCTGTTTTTAACGAGAGTTTATCAACATGGGCTCTGCTTTCATTGCAGGGATTCTGTTCATTATAGAACCTCTTTTATGGAGACAGCTTTGTTGTTTTAAAGTTACAGGGCCCAGCAACCGAACCTCTTAAAGGCACATACCACTTCTAAATGGAGTGAGGGGTCAAAGACATTAGGACTCCTTGTGAAGATTAAGAAGCAGAGGGCATAGATTTAAGGTGAGAGGGGAAAGATTTTAAAGGGACCAAAGGGGCAACTTTTTCACGTGGAGGGTGGTGCGTGTATGGAGCCAGAGGAAATGGTGAAGGCGGGTACAATTACAACATTTAAAAGGCATCTGGATGGGTATTTAAATAGGAAGGGTTTAGAGGGATATGGGCCAAATGCTGGCAAATGGGGCTAGATTAATTTAGGATATATGGGTTGGCATGGACGTGTTGGGCCGAAGGGTCTGTTTCCACGCTGTACATCTGTCCTCGTCGAGGGTGGGAGAGGGTCCTTATCAGAACTCCTCATACAGATGGAGAATCCCCCCTCTTTTTTTTCCATGAGCAAGTTTTTAAAGATGGTTTTGCAATCTTGGCAGAGCTTTAACTTGGGGGTGGGGAAGGGGGTTGGGGGGAGGTGGGGGAAGCCCATTGCACCCCTGAAGGAGCTGAGGAGAGGATCAGGTCTGATTGCAATGAAATAGCCTCAAAGGCCCATTGTCTTCCGAATGACTAATCAGGAAGCCTCACTCCCCCGGCAAGCCAGTGGGAGAGGAGTCTGGCTTTTCTATGAACTAAAAACAGACCGAACCGCAAGTGAAGGGTTAAAGACTCCAATGCAATAATTATAACATCAGTGTCAAGCGGCGCTTTCTTTCTGACACGTTGCAAGTTTACTGGGTGAGGGGTGAGGGGTGGACGGTGAGAGGGTGACCTTTCATCTTCCACCTCTGGCATTTGCGATCCTTGAGCTGTGTCATGCATGATCCCTCATGACCACTGGAGTAACATTTGACCTTGTTTAGTCTGCCTGCTGTACCAGAAACGTGAGAAAACACAAAAGGGGGAGAGGCGTGGAGACCCAGACAGTTATTAAACTGACAAAAGGGCTTCAGTAGCAGCACCTGTTGCGTTGCTCACCCCCAGCGAACCCGGTGTCAGTGGATCGAACGTTAATCTTATTTAACACCTTAACACCTGGATGCTACTAACCCAGACCACGTGAAATATAGAACCCTTTGCTTCTCAACTGACTGGGGCAATTCTTTGTCTGGGAGTGCCATCTGTAGCGGGAATGGCTTGCTGCCTAAGGGCAGCGAGGAAATGGGGAATTTACTGTGAAATCTACAACTGGTAACATTACATTCCCGATAACTGAGTGCATCATTTCTTTTTCGATAACACAACCCCAAAACCCACCCTTATGAACCCACCCTTCCCCAGTTAGATTCCAGTCTGTAATTCACGCCTGGGTATCTGTTAATCAGAGAATTATACAGTACAGAAGAGGCCCTTTGGCCCATCGTGTCTGTACTGCTAGAACTAAATTGACAGTAGTCCCATGTTCCAGCACTTGGCCCATAGCCTTGAACGTTATGACATCTCAAATGCTCGTCCAAGTGCTTTTTAAAGGTTGTGAAGTTTCTAGCATCAACTACTCTCCCAGGCAGTGATTCCCACCACACTCTCAGTGAAAATAAAATCCTCAACTCCCCTCTAAACCTCCTCACTTTCACCTTAAAAATGTACCTCTTTGTTATTGACCTTTCACCTGAGGGGAACAGCTGCTTTCTATCCATCCTGTCCATGCCCCTCATAATCTTAAACGCCTCTATTGGGGTTCTCCCCCCACTAACTTTCTAAAGAAAACAACCCAAGCTTATCCAGCCTCTCTTCATAGCTAAGTTGCTCCATCACAGGCACCATCCTGGTGAATCTCCTTGGACCCCTCCAGTGCAAACACATTCTTCCTATAGTCCCTGAACACCTGAATTAGATTCTAGTCTGGAACTCACTCCTGGGTATCTGTTATTCCCTACATAAACCCCTTGATTACATTTCAGTCTGTAACTAACTCCCGGGTATCTGTTATTCTGTATATAAATCACCCTGAACCCCTTGATTAGATTCCAGTCTGTAACTGGCTACCAGGGATCTGTCATTCTATACGTAAATCCCACCAAACCCCTTGATTAGATTACAGTCTGTAACTCACTCCCAGGTATCTGTTATTCTGCATCTAACCCTCCAAAGCTCTTCAATTAGATTCCAGTCTGTAACTCACTCTGTGTATCTGTTATTCTGCATTTAAATCCCAACCCCCATCCCTGAGACTTTCAATTAGATTCCAGTCTGTAACTGACTAGGGGGCATCTGTTATTCTATGTACAAGCTCCCTTGATTAGATTCCAGTCTGTAACTCAATCACCATATCTATTATTTTATATCACAGAATTATTATGATACGTAAGGATGCCATTCGCTCCATTGTTTCTACACCAGTTTTGTGAGCATTTTGACTTAGTGCAAATCTCCTACCTTTTCCCCATGTCCCTGCACGTTGTTTGCATTTAAATAATCAGCTAATTTCCCCTTTGAATGTCTGAATTCACCTTCACCAGCACACCTCCAGGCAGGGATTTGCAAACATGAGCCACTTGCTGTGTGAAAAAGTTGTTTTTCATCTCACATTTGCTTCTTTTGCAAAACACTTTAAAACTGTGCCGTCTGAATATATAAACCTCCTGGGACCCTTCAATTAGATTCCAGTCTGTAACTCAATCCCAGGAATCAGCTTTCCCATATATAACACCCCTTGAATGCTTCAATCAAATTCCTGTCTGTAACTCACTCATGAGTTTCTGTTATTTATGAATAATCTACCCAAATCTATCCAATCAATAACTTTTCCCTGTTTCCTTGTTTAGTCTCAAGAGCACAAATCCCCCTGCCTTTCTCTGATGTTCTCTTTCTCTCTCCACTTTATCCTTTCATTTTTTTGCCCCCTGATGTTTGAGATTTAGTCACCCTGAGGATTAGTATTTTGGAAGCAGAGGTGTCTATTCTATGACCACTGAGCTAGCAAAACCTAGCTTGACGAGTCTCTCATTGTGTAGCAGCAACCAGCTAAATAACAACTCCCACGTTAAAGCTTTCGACCTAACAGGACTGAAACTGTGATTGATTATAAATAGATTTCTAATTCCTGAACATATTTATAAATCAAATAGTCAAACTGGCAGTTTTCCGTTGGCGGAGTATTTGCAACTGAAAGAAACAGTACATCTTAACGAATTTTCAAGAAATCATTTGTGCGGTAAAATCAGTTTTAACTGCCTCCATTTCACTGGGGTGGGGTGAAGTTTAACTAAAAATCTCAGTCAGTCACCTCCCCCCCGCCTCTGCAACTATCCAAATCGCTAAGATTCTCCAGCCCTGATTCTAATTGCCCACCCTTGGTGTTAATGCCTTCAATTGCTGAGACCTTAATTTCTGGAATTCCCTCCCTAAACCTCTTTGGCTCTTTTGCCTCCAATGATTTGTTTCTTAAACCTTATCTCTTTCACCAAGTTCTTGGTCAGCTGTCCAAAGCCCTCTCATTGCGTCACAGTACGTTTGATAATAGTGTCTATTAAACTCATCGAGAGACTTTAGTCTTGTGGAAAAGCCAGTTGTTAGTGTCTCCCTTGTGCTCTCCAACTCTGGGGTGTTGTGCCAGTTTTGAATTGTGTGATTTGGAGGCAGCATTTAGATAGTGCCTTTCACAGCCCCAGGACATCCCAATGCACATCAAAGTCAAAATAAATTTTTTTAAAGTGTAGTTACTGTTGAAGTCGGGCTGGTCTCTCATTAGAGAGAAATGATTAGTGGTGGTTTAGCCTGAGAGTCACCGTGCCTCAGGCAAGGGGAGAGGTTGAGAAAGAGAGTATTTCAAGGAGAGGAGTTCAACCCACAGTGTTAACTGTGGTGGGTTGGTGGTGGTGGGCTATGGTGTTGGTTAGTTCAGTTGGCTGGCCAGCTGGTTTGCAAAGCAGAGTAATACCAACAGTGTGGTACTGACTGAGGCCACCACGAAAGGCTCTCCTTCTCAAACTCTGAGGTGTGGTGACCGTCAGGTTAAACCACCACCAGTTGTTTCTCTCTCTTTCTCTGAGAGAGCAGCTCTACGGTCCAGTAGGACTATGGAGACCTCACCTTTGCTATTTTAATGAAGGAAACATGATGGCCATTCTTTGCACAGTGAATTCCCACAAACAGCAATGCTGCAATGATCAAATAATCTATTTCTGTAATGTTGATTGAGGGATAATTATTAACCAGGATACTGGAAAGAATGCCCTCACTCCTCTGCCATGGAATCTTTATTTTCTCTTGGAGCTGGGCCTTGGTTTAATGCCTCATTAGAAAGATGGCACCTATGATAGAGCAGTACTCCCTGGCACTGGAGAGTCAGCCTGGATTTTGTGTTCACATCTTGGAGTGGGAGCTGAACCTACATTCTTCTGAATTGTCTGTTTACTCTGAGCACACTGTACCTGACTTGTGGAGGTGTCAGCTTTGACTCAGTAGGTAGCCTCTGAGTCAGGCATTTTGGGTTGAAGTCCAAATGCACAGCACAACATCAGGCCTGACATTTCCCAGTGCAGTGCTGAGCAAGTGCTGCACGGTCAGGGTCACTGCCTTCCACAATGAAATGCTGAACTGAATCTCACGTAAATACAAAGTCTCCCACAGCCACAACTTTGAATGAGATAGGAGGAGTTATCCACGCCGATATTTAATCCCTTGCCAACATCCCTGCAGGGATGATCTGCTAGTTGTCAATCAGTTTATTTGTGGGATCTTGCTGTGCACAAAATGTCTTCTGCGCTTCCTTCATTACAACACTTCAGAAAAATACTTCATTGGCAGGTAAGTGATTTAGGATGCCTTGTTGTTAAAGGAGCTATTTCATTTCAAGTCTTACTTTTTTTCTCGTGTCTCAGTCAGGTATCCCACACCTTCTGGCCCATTTGTAAAGACAGCACTTAGTACATGAACCTGCAGCGTGTTTCCCAACCTGACTGCATTTTGTGGAAAGGAGCATCATCGATCTAACCTTGCCCAAACCTGGCCCTACGTCTAAACATGAGCCCCACGTCTGCCAAAGTGAAATGAGGGGTCAATGGGAGCACAATCCACTTTGTCAAATTCTCAAGCCCTTCCTGTGCCAGGGCTGGTTCTCATGTTTACAGAACGAACTATCAGCGACAGACTAACTTTTACATTGGGGAAAAAAAAATTCAAAGTGAAGAGTTTGTGATCATATTTTTCCTTTCGCAAATTGTTTTGTGATTTTGGGTGTGATTATAACTGGCAGAGGGTTTAACCACAGGCAGTGTTGGCAGAGCCAAGCAATCAGTGTTACAAAAAAAACATCTCAACGAACAGCATGAGGAAATGTGCCAATACCCCACGATGAAAATGATAAAAATGAAGCAGGCGTTTGACAAGAGAACTTGCCAAAAAGCTGCCACTGCTTCATTAGAATGTGCACTGCCACAGCTCCCAGGACTTTATACCACTCAAGGAATCTTCTATCCTTAGAAAGTGGTTCTCAACATTAAAGGCCCGCAAGCGACTGACAAACACAAGCCTGATACAAGGGGTAAGGGTCAAATCATTGGATTTAAGGACTGCTGGAAACCAGAAAGAAGGATCTAGCAACTTTCAACCAAACATGATTAAGTTGCGATTCCTTTGCAGCAGAACAGGATTAGTGTAAGAAGATGAGAAGAAGGTTTCTAGTAAATGAGCTCTTAGCCTAAAGTGCTCTTGTGAAATGCCTTGGGTTATTTGACAATGGTAAAAGGGCTATACAAGTGCAAGTTGTTGTTATTTTGTTTCTCTAATCTTCCTCCTATTTACCTTGAAGTAGGAGGAGGCCATACAACTACTTGAGCTGTTCTGTCATTACATTCGATCATGGCTGATGTGTACTTCAGCTCCATTTTCCCAACTTGTTATGTATCACCAACTTAAAGGAACTCCTATTGCTTGGGCTTAAAACCTCCAACTAATATTTGTACCAATTGCAACAAGATCAGCCAGGTGGATATCATAGAATATGAGTTCCCTGATTGGACCAGGTTTACAGCCCCAATCAGGGAGTCCTGGCTGCCATATGTAAACAGGACTGTCAGGGGTTCTGCTCACTCTAGCTGGGACAGTGTCAGTACTATGCAAGTGTAAATAAAGGGTGACTTGGTGATGGGATACTGGCTTCTGTGAAGTTATTTTAATATCCAACATCAAAGCCTTTTTGGGAAGAGATTGGGCAGGGGAGAGTGGAGATGATAAACTTCACAGTGTCCATCTTGCTTTGAACTATTGACATCACTTCCATGTGGAGCTCATTAACTTTATTCTTATTCGTCATGGGCTGAGGGTGTCACCAGCAAGATCAGCATTTACTGCCCATCCCTGATTGCCCAGAGAACACCACATTGCTATGGCTCTGGAGTCACGAATAGGTCAGACCAGGCAAGGATGGCAGATTTCCTTCCCTAAAGGGCATTAGTGAACCAGATGGGCTTTTGTCTTTAAATGATAAAAAAAACTGGTGTCATATGGTCACCATTAGTTGCCAATATTAGATTTCATATTTTATTGAATTCAGATTTCACAAACAGCTATAACAGGATTTGAATCCATATGCCGAGAACTTTAAGCAAAAGATGAACAGCTACAGATGCTGGATATCTGATACAAAGTCAGAAATTGCTGGTCCACTTAGTTGCACAATTTGAAGTGATTCTCCAAACAAACACACAGTGCCGTGACTTCACTGTCCATTTTGGAGTTTGGATTGTAAAACTGTAAGAAAAAAACATATAAGACTCTACCATTTTAGACTCCTACATGGGATCATCCACCAACTGTCCAAACTCAACCAAATACAAGACAGAGATAGTAGGATTTGATTTCTGAAGAAGGGTCTCGACTCGAAACGTCAGCCTTCCTGCTCCTCTGATGCTGCTTGGCCTGCTGCGTTCATCCAGTTCTACACCTTGTTATCTCAAATACATGACAGGTCCACATTGGCATCATCAACATAGGCAAGAGTAGGCATGAGGTTCTGTGTGGGAATATCAGGAATTAGGAACAAAATTAAAAAAAAAGGACTTCAAAGGTTGTATCATTGAATCCCTACAGTGTGGAAGCAGGCCATTCAGCCCATCAAGTCTACACTGATCCTCCAAGGAGCAACCCACCCAGACCCACCCCATTGCTGTAACCCTGCATTTCCCATGGCTAATCCACCTAACCTACACATCCCTGGACACTATGGGCAATTTAGCACGGCCAATCCACCCTAACCTACACAGCGGTGGGAGGAAACCGGAGTACCCTGAGGAAAGCCGCACAGACACGGGGAGAATGTGCAAACTCCACACAGACAGTTGCCCAATGGGTAGAATTAAACCCAGATTCCTGGCACCGTGAGGCAGCAGTGAGCCACTGTGACACTCTTTCTAAATTATTGTCTGAGCCACATGCAAATTGGCAAAGAAATAAGAAAACTAGGGAAGTAAATGCCTGGCTAAAGAAGTGGTGTGGGACAGAGGAGTTCTATTTCACAGGGCGCTGTCATTAGTACTGGGAAGGGAGGGAACTGCTGTGTGATGGGCTCCCCCTGAACTGATCTGGGACCAGGATCTCAGCAGAAAGGCTAAACAGGATGGTCACAAGGACTTCAAACTATTTAAATGGGAGGAGGGCTCAGGTGAGGTAAAGTTTCCAGAACAAGTGATTGGACAGAGAGTATGGAAAGGGTCAGGAATCTAACTCCAGGCACAGCAGATGAGGGGACGACTATGAGAAGGGTGACAGTCAACACAGGACTGAGGGTGTTGGACTTAAATGCACACAGTATACAAAACGAGGTAAATGAGCTCGTAGTGCAGATTGAAACTGGCGGGTACAATGTTGTGGGTGTCACAGAGGCGTGGCTGTGAGGGGATCGGGGCTGGGAGCTAAATACCCAAGGATACACATCCTATTGAAAAGACAGTGGGTCAAAGAAAGGCAGATGGAGTTTAAATCAGATAAATGCAAGGTGTTGCATTTTGATAACTCAGTCCATAGCAGGACTTACACAGTTAATGGTAGGGCCTTGGGGAGTGCTGTCAAACAGAGACACCTAGGGGTGCAGGTACATATTTCCTTGAAAGTGTGCAGGCATTTGGCATGCTGGCCTTCATCGGTCAGAGCGTTGAGTGCAGGAATTGTGACATCATGTTGTAGCTGTACAAGACATTGGTAAGGCCACATTTGGAGTATTGTGTACAATTCTGGTCTCCCTGCTATAGGAAAGATGTTATTAAACTGGAACGGGCACAAAAACGATTTACAAGGATGTTACCGAGTCTGGAAAGTTTAAGTTATAAGGAGAGGCTGGATAGGCGGGGACATTTTTCTCTGGAGTGTAGGAGGCTGAGGGCTGTCCTCATCGAGGTTTATAAAATCATGAGGGGCATGGATAAGGTGAATTACCAAGGTCTTTTTCCCGGGGAAGGGGAGTCCAAAACTAGAGGGCATAGGTTTAAGGTGAGAGGGGAAAGATTTAAAAGGGACCTGAGGGGCAACATTTTCATACAGAGGGTGGTGCGTGTATGGAATGAGCTGCCAAAAGAAGTGGTAGAAGTGGGTACAATTACAATATTTAAAAGACATTTGGATGGGTCCATGGATAGGAGCCAAATGGGACTATCACAGTATAGGAAACCTGTTCAGCATGGACCAGTCAGGCCGAAGGGTCTGTTTCTGTGCTGTATGACTCTATGACAGACAGATGGGTGGGGGATCAGGTTTGGTTTGTTAGAATCACAGGATCCCTACAGTGTGGAAACAGGCCCTTTGGTCCAACAAATCCACACCGACTCTCAGAGCATCCCACCCAGACCCATGCCCCTATGACCCACCTAATCTACACATTCCTGAACACTACGGGCAACTTAGCATGGCCAATCCGCCTAACCTGCACATCTCTGGACTGTGGGAGGAAACTGAGCACCCAGAGACAATGTGCAAACTCCACACAGACAGTCACTCGAGGCTGGAATCAAACCTGGGTCCCTGGCACTGTGAGGCAGCAGTGCTAACCACTGAGCCATCTTGCCGCCCTAAAGCAGTCAAATTAAATTGATAGTAAAAAGTGATATAGAGGCAGAAGGTGTAGAATCTGTGTGGTTAGAGGTGAGGAACCACAAAGGAGAAAAGACCCTTTTGGGAGTTGTGTACAGACTTCCCAGCAGTAGTCAGGATGTGGGGAAGAAAATAAATCAGGAGATAGAAATGGGAGGTAAGAAAGGCACTAATATACTAATGATGGGGGACTTAAAATGCAGGTGGACTGGGAATATCAGGTTGGTAGCAGATCCCAAGAAAAGGAATTTGTGAAATATCTAAAAGGTTTTTTTGGAGCAGCTTGTTGTCGGACCCACTAGGGAACAGGTAATTCTGGATTTTAATATGGAGCTTAAGGTGAAGGAAGCCCTGGAGGCAGTGACCATAATATGATAGCATTCACCCTGCAGTTTGAGAGGGAGGAGCTACAATCAGATGTAATGGTATTACAATTGAGTAAAGGTGATTGCAAAGACATGAGGGAGGAGCTGAACGGAGTTGATTGGAAGGGGGAGCCAAGCAGGGAAGATGGTGGAGCATCAATAGCAGGAGTTTCTGAGGGTAATTTGGGAGGCACAACAGAAATTCATCCCAAGGAAAGAGGATCATACTAAGGGATGGACAAGGTGACAATGGCTGACAAGGGAAGCCAGGGACAGCATAAAAACAAAAGAAAAAAAAACATACAATGTGGTGAAGATTAGTGGGAAGCCAGAGGATTGGGAAGTCTTTAAAAACTGGCAGAGGATAACCAAAAAATCAATAAGGGGGAAGAAGAGGAAATATGAGGGTAACCTAGGTGGTAATGTAAAAGAAGTTGCAGGAGGTTTATTTTTTAGATATATGTAAGGTAACGAACAGATAATGGTCGATATTGGACCACGGGAAAATGAGGCTGGTGAAATAGTTATGGGGAAAAAAGAAATTGTGGAGAGACTGAATAGAGATTTTACATCAGTTCTCACAGTGGAAAGCACCAGCAGCACATTAGAACTTCAAGAGAGTCAAGGGACAGAGATGAGTGTAGTGGCCATCACTAAGGAGAAGGTGCTGGGGAAGGCGAAAGGGCTGAAGGTGGATAAATAACCTGGACCAGATGGATTACACCCTAGGGTTCTGAAGGAGATAGCTGAGGAGATTGTACAGGTATTAGTCGTGATCTTTCAGGAATCACTGGAGTCAGGGAGGCTTCCAGAGGACCGGAAAACGGCTAATGTAACACGCCTGTTTAAGAAAGGAGGGAGGCAGAAGATGGGAAATTATAGGCTAGTTAGCTTGATCCTGGTCATTAGCAAGATTTTAGAATCCATTATTAATGATGAGATTAGGGAGCATTTGGAAGTGCACAGTAAAATAGGGCTGAGTCATCACAGCTTTGTCAAGGGGAGGTCATGCCTGCCAAATCTGTTAGAATTGCTAAACCAGTGGTATAGTGCTGATATCACGGATGTAGTATCCACAGAGCCCAGCTAAATGGTCTGGGCACATTGATTCAAAGCCCACAACAACAACTGATAGAATGTCGGGCAGAGAAATGGCAGATGGAGTTTAATCCAGACACATGTGAGGTGCTGCATTTTGAGAAGTTAAATGCAACAGGAAAGTATACTTTAAATGGCAGGACCCATAGGAACATTGATGTACAGAGAGATCTTGGGGGTCCAAGTCCACAGCTCTCTGCAAGTGACAACACACGAGGATAAGGTGGTTAAGAAGACATATGGCATGTTTGCCTTCATTAGTCAGAGCAGTGAGTATAAAATTTGGCAAGTCATGTTGAAGGTGTATAAATCTTTAGTTAGGCCAAATTTGCAGTATTGTGTACAGCTCTGGTCACCACACCACAGGAAGGAATTGGAGGCTTTGGAGAGAGTGCAAAAGAGGTTTGCCAGGATGTTGCCTGGATTGGAAGTTATTAGCTATAAGGAGAGGTTGGACAAACTTGGACTGTTTTCACTAAAGCACCCAAGGCTGAGGGAGTGACCTGATGGAAGTATATAAAAGTATGAGAGGCATGGATAAGGTGGGGAGTCAGAGTCTCTTACCCAGGGTGGAAATGTCAAATACTAGGGGACAAAAGTATTAAGTGAGAGGGGGAAAGTTTAAGGGAGAAGTGCAAGGAAATTGTTTGAGGGTGGTAGGTGCCTGGAATGTGCTGCCAGCGAAGGTGGCAAAAGCAGATATGATAGCAAGCTTTAAGAGGCATTTAGATAAAGACATGAACAGGCAGAGAACAGAGGGATATGGACCATGTGCAGGCAGATGGGATTAGGTTAGAATGGCATCATGGTTGGCATGAAAATGGTGGGCTGAAGGGCCTGTTCCTGTACTGTACTGTTTAATGTAATTCTTGGAGGAATTAGTGAGTGATTTAGACAAAGAAGAGCCAGTGGGTGTGATCTATTTTGGTTTCCAGGAGGTCTTTGAGAAGGCGCTGCACAGGAGGCTGCTAAATAAGAGGAGTCCCATGGTGTTAGGGGCAAAGTAGTGGCATGGGGAGAGGATTGGTTGGCTGGCAGAAAGCAGAGATTCGGGACAAATGGGTCTTTTTCAGGATGTCAACCAGTGACTAGTGGAGTTCCGCAGGGGTCAGTGTTGAGGCCACAACTATTCACATTATACATTAACGATCTGAATGAAGGGACTGAGAGCAGTGTAGGGTTTGCAGATGACACAACGATAGTTGGAAGAGCAAGAGTGTTGAAGAGGCAGGGAGGCTGCAGAAGGTCTTGGACAGGCTATGTAAATGAGAAAAGAAGTGGCAGATGGAATACAATGTGGGAACGTGTGAATGTTATGCACATTGGTAGAAAGAAAGGAAGTGTAGACTATTTTCTAAATGGAGAAAGGCCTTGGAAATCTGAAGCCCAAAGGCACTTAGGAGTCCCAGTTCAGGATTCTCTTAAGGTTAACATACAGGTTCAGTTGGCAGTTAGGAAGACAAATGCAATGTTAACATTTATTTTGAGACGGGTAGAATAAGAACAGGGATGTACTGCTGAATCTGAGTAAGGCTCTAGACAGATTGCATTTGAAATATTGTGAGCAGTTTTGGCCTTTAGAGAGGGTCCAGAGGAGGTTTACTCATTGCCCCTCGTGTCTTTTTTAAATTTTTCTTCTCTCATCTTAAAAATATGCCCCCTAGTCTTAAAATTCCAACCCTAGGGAAAAGATACCTGCTCTTCACCTTATCTATACCCCTCATGATTTTATAAACTTCTGTAAGGCCACCCCTCAACCTCCTCTGACGAAAAATGTCCCAGCTATCCAGCCTCTCCTTATAACCCAAATCCTCCATTCCCAGCAACATGCTGGTAAATCTTTTCTGAACAGTCTCCAGATTAGTGATATCCTAGATGAGTTCTTTATAATAATCAATAATAATTTCATGGCTATTACAAGATATTTAATTCCATATTTTAATGCATTAAAATCCTGCTTTCTTCCTTGATAGGTGTTGAACACTGTCCCCAGACATTACGTGGGTATCTGGATTACTAGCCCAGTTACAATACTACTAGGCTGACACTTCCCCGTTCTTGTATAACTTGTGGTCATCAGAGAGGATAGCTCCACACACAAAACCAACGCCATTCACCTGAAATGGTTGCTGTAAGAGCCTGCAAGTGGACTCCTAACTGTGGCCACTCAGGTAGTAATCTGAGCCCCTGACACCATCATCTTTTCCTCAGTCTAAGCTTCCAATGCAGCACAGAAGCTGCCTTTTCATTAATAGAACCTAAAATATCCGTTACCAAAGGCTGCTCCATGGCTGGGTCTTCGAGCATCAGGATGGAGTTGGTGACCACTTCCATGGTGGGAAGGATGGGCTTCAAGTTCTACATGAAGCACAGTGCTAAGCAGATGTTGGAGCCCTCCATGCTCTTTGACACCATGAAGCTAAAGTCCATACATGAAGCATCTCTGTGAATACACTATTCTCAAAGAGTCGTAGAGATCTACAACACAGAAAAACACCCTTCGATACATTGAGTCTGTGCTAGTCAAAAATCAACTACCTAACTATTTTCATCCCATTTTCCAACACTTAACCTATAGCCTTGTATGTCTTGACATCACTAGTGCAAATAGAAACATTTCTGAAATGTTATGAGGATTTCTGCTTCTACCACCCTTACAGGCAGCGAGTTCCCGATTCCCATCACCCTCTGAGTAAAAGATATTTCCTCACATTTCCTCTAAACCTTCTGCCTCTTACCGTAAGTCTATGCTGCCTGGTCATTGATCCCTCCACCTTCTTGTATACCCCATCTATGCCCCTCATAATCTTATACATCTCAATCATGACCCCCTTCAGTCTCCTCTGCTCCCAGGAAAACAACAACAGCCGATTCAATCTCTCTGTTCTGCTGTAGGTTGCCCAATGTCAGCCCTCATCTGTATTGTCTGTGCCCACTCCCTCTGACAAACTGATCCATGAACAGTCCTTTTCTCTAGTGTGGCTATAACTCGCTCATGCTCAATGAGTAACCAATTGGGAATCCTGACTTTGTGCCATCCTCTGAGATATGCACAGTGCCATTATCCAATCTGGTGGTTGCAGCCACCAGATCAAGTGATGGTGTTGGTTCATGAGAGGTCTGGCATAGTACTCACCTCTCGTCATTCGCCAGCATTGACTATCCAGGTGGCAAATCTTGGCTATCTGAAAACGGAAAGTCAGAAGGAGAGGGTTTTGTTAGGAACTTGGGGCTGGTTTGGAAATCAAGAGGCCCATGATCTCTGTCATGTTCAGGGGCTTTCATAGAATCTCTACAGTGTGGAAGCAGGCCGTTCAGCCCATCAAGTCCACACCCACACCTCGAAGAGCATCCCACCCAGACTCAACCCCTGCACCCTATCCCTGTAACCCCACATTTCTCATGGCCAATCCGTCTAATCTGCATGTCTTTGGACTGCAGGAGGAAACCAGAGCACTCAGAGGAGAACCATGCAGACACAGAGAGAATGTGCAAACTCCACACGGCCAGTTGCCCGAGGGTGGAATCGAACCTGGGCCCCTAGCACAGAAACAGGAACAGTGCTAACATCTGAGCCATTGTGCCACCCCAATTGCTTTAACTGCTTTACGTTTGATAATGTGAGTCTAGTGAATGTGATCATGTGAATCTCTACTCACTGTGTTTGTTTGAATAAACCTGAGGGAACTGGGAGTGGAAGAGTGCACCATTGCTCTAGCCCCACTGCTCCACATATCAAAATATATTTCCCAGTTAATGAGATGGTTAATTACATACCTGATCTAGGTCCACAGAGGATGCCATATCCCTAGTCCTGCTCTCATTCCTGGAACATCTGGACAACAAAGACACCTACGTCAGACTCCTGCTCATCAACCACAGCTCCACCTTCAACACCATTATCCCCTCCAGACTGATCTTAAAACTCCGAGACCTTGGTCTCGGCTCCACCCTCTGCAACTGGATCCTCAGCTTTCTGACCAATAGGCACCAATCAGTGAGGATAGACAACTGGATCTCCTCCATGATAACCCTCAACACTGGAGCCCCCCAAGGATGTGTCCTCAGCCCCTTACTATGAGGATTAGATGGTGTTTCTGAATGCTATCATGAATCCTGATGCTAGGCACCATGTGCTGGAGTTGGGGGTGGAGCGGGATCTGTGGGGTGAAAGTGAGCAGAATGGCAAGTTAGCGCTATAATAAAACAGAAAAACTGCTGGAGAAACTCAGCAAGCCTGGTAGCATCTGTGGAGAAAGGAACATAGTTAATGCCTTGAGTCTTGTTTCTGCTTTGTTTCTCTCTTCACAGATGCAACCAGACCTGCTGAGTTTCTCCAGCACATTCTTGCTTAATTGTGGATTTCCAGCATCTGCAGTATTTTGCTTTTATTTGAGAGATTATAGAATCCCTACAGTGTGGAAGCAGGCCATTCAGCCCATCAAGTCCACACTGACTCTCTGAAGAGCATCCCACCCAGACCCACCCCATCTCTTTAACCCTGCATTTCCCATGGCTAATCCACCTAATTTACACATCTCTGGACACTGTGGACAATTTAGCACGGCCAATTCACCTAACCTACAC
>NC_063360.1:34786432-34793932 GCF_021869965.1 Rhincodon typus | reverse complement strand
TATGTAGGATTGTGCAAAAATCCCCATCATCTAAAATACTGGACAAGTCCCTGGACTGTTCTAATATCTAAAACACTGGACAAAATCCTGAGCCCAGACCGCAACAATTACACACAGAGCCAGAATGATTTCTGTATGGCACTATTCTTCACCAATTTACACTTCCACTCGCAGAGAGCGATCAACAAAACCTAACATTCTGGACTGTAGAGAGATCGTAGGAACTGCCGATGCTGGAGTCTGAGATAACAAGGTGTACAGCTGGATGAACACAGCAGGCCAAGCAGCATCAGAGGAGCAGGAAAGCTGGCATTTTGGGTCTGGACCCTTCTTCAGAAATGTATATCCAGCTCCACACCTTTATCCTGGACTGTAACTAACTTTTACACCCCGGGCTACTGGGTACAGACAGTATGGAGCCTCAGAAATACTGAACATTCAACTTCTAACAAAATACTTTCATGTACAGTCTTAACTATCGGGGTGCTAAGTGACCTCAAAGACAACACCAGAAACACAATGAGAGATAGTAAGAACTGCCAATGCTGGAGACAGAGATAACACAGTGTGGAGCTGGAGGAACACAGCAGTGTCTCAACAATGCCACCCGGAAACTGGAGGAGCAGCACCTCATATTCTGCCTCAGGAGCCTACAACCCAATGGTCTCAATGTGGACTTTACTAGCTTCAAAATCTCCCCACCCCCGGCCTCATCCCATGACCAACCCTCCCTCTCATCCCCGCCTGCTTGACCTGACGCAACCTTGTCCATCATCTCTCCCACCTATCCACCCCTCCCATCCCACTGACCACTCTCCACCACTGCCTACCTGCACTCACCTATCACCCTCACACCTACCTTCTCCAGCCCCACCCCTCCTCTCTCTATTTATTTCCGAGCTCCCTTCCCCCTCCCCCATTTCTGAAGAAGGATCCCGACCCGAAACATCAGCTTTCCTGCTCCCCTGATGCTGCCTAACCTGCTGTGTTCCTCCAGCTCCACAATGGCGACACAGATTTGAGAGGAGATAATGGGACACACAGTCTGTATAACTGCTAATCCTGATTCTACCTGAGGGGAGAGCCTTTTCAACAACAAGCTTACACACAGCTTTCCCCACAGGCTTTCAGCCCCAACGAGCAGCTACAGAACCAAGAACCACAGAGGCCAAACAGAGAAGCTGAATTGGGAAGCCAAGCTAAGGGCATCATCGCAAAAAAGGCCATCCGAGAGGTGGAGAAGTCAACCTAGTGCTATCCGAACAAGAGTTTCCAGACACAGGCCTGCTCCGAACCAAGATAATGGACAGCAAGAACCTCAGCAACTGGGTACACTTTAAAACTGTGTTTTCCTCAGAGCTGAAACTCCTGAGACCCCAAAGTTTCCAAACCAGCTAGCAGAGAGGGGAAGGTGGGTGGTGACAGTGCAGGGACCCCAAGGGTAGGAAGCCCTAATTAAAGTTTCTGTGATTAAAACTGATGTGTAGCTTCAAATTGTGTTTAACCTGTATTTAATTTAATCATGTATTTCATTACTATCCTCTGTTAATTTATCGTGCCAATTTTACTGTCAACTGTGTTTATCTTTATTTCTTGTATTATACTTACTTTTTTGTATTTAATAAACACAGAGATTCTTTTGCCCTGAAACACCTGTGTACTGCCTCTCCTCATTTCACATTCCTAAATAAGTCCAGTGTCAGAGCCAGGGATCTGGGGGTGATTTGGACCATTTAAAAATCAACGAATTGCTGATTGCAAACCAGAACCCTACAAATAGATTGAAGAAGTTGGGACTGTTCTCCTTGGAGAGAAGAAGGTTGAGAGGAGATCTGATGCAGGTTTTTAAAATCACAAACAGGCTGTACATATGTAGATAAGGAGATGCTGTTTCCACTCGTGAAAGAAACAAGAATGAGAGGGGCAAATATTTAAAATGATGTGCAAAAGAAGCCAAGGTGAAGTGAGAAAATAATTTACGCACATTGAGTTATTGAGTTAGGGTCTGGAATGCAGTGCCTGGAAACGTGGGGGAGGAAGGTTCAAATCAGGCATTCGAGAGGGGCACTGGATGATGTTTTGGATGGAGATGTATGCAGGGATAGGGGGGAAAAGCTGGAGACTGGCACTGGGTAAGCAGGTATAATTGGCCTAATGGGGCCCTTCTACACTGTAAAAATTCTACAATTCTCTGTGATACCAACAGGACAAATGAATGCACTTGATTGGCATCCCAACCACCATCTTGGCAGATCTATGCACTCAGGTGGTAGTGGCAGGGTAGGAAGTATTCAGACTCCTGGCCTGTCTGCCTCCATCACAAGGCCTGCTGCCTGTTTTTTTAATCTTATTCTCAAGCCTTAAGTTCATTTTAAGTTCAGCTCCTTGGGGCTGCTTCAGCAGTGGCTTTGAGGACAAGTTGGGTCCGAGCCCGGGGTTCCAGTGACCAGCCTGGGAGTCCTGTGTGCAGCTTCAGTCTGTGACTCCATGTGGATTTTCTTCGCCATTGTGGAGGTCTGGCCCAGGATTCCAAAGGGGGCGTTGCATCCAAGAGCTCAGAGCTGTGAAACAGATTAATTTCTCTCTTTTAAAATATTTTTTGTTTATAATTATACTATCGTGGAAGGATTGTTATTCTGAACCTTTACTTTTTTATTTTTCTAATTTATTATTGTGATTTTGTACTTTTGAAAGTGTGTAATGTTGGACTTCATATTTCTTTTTCTTCTTAAGAATTTGTACTCAAGAATTCTCCCCATCTCTGCGTGGGTTTCTTCCAGATGCTCCGGTTTCCTCCCAGAGAGCAATGATGTGCAGGCTAGGTGGATTGGCCATGCTAAATTGCCCATAGTGTTCAGGGATGTGTAGATTAGGTGGGTTATAGGCGGATGGGTCTGGGTGGGATGCTATGTGGGTTGGTGTGGACTTGTTGGGCCAAAGGGCCTGTTTCCACACTGTAGTGATTCTACGATGATCTATGAATCTATACCTAGGTATCTTGTTGTTAAGATGATGCCATAAGTGACAACTTATAAACTTCTCACTGAAGTCATGTGAATATTGTCAAACATGTCACATGTGTGACAATAAAGTTAATTCATTCATTCATCTCCAACATTCACATCCTTCAGCGCTGATACACAGTGGCAGCAGAGTGTACCATCTGTAAGATACAGATAAGATTCAACAATACCCAGCAAACCCACAACCTTAAGCATCTAGAAAAACAAGGGCAGCAGATACATAGGAGCATCATCCCTGGGAGATTTCCCTCCAAGTCAGACACCATCCTGCCTTGGAAATACGGCGCTGTTACTGTCACTGCTGCTGGGTCAAAATCCTGGCACTCCCTTCCGCTGTGGGAGTCTTTACATGGAAATGTAGCAGTTCAAGGAGGAAGCCCACCCCCAACTTCTCGTGGGCAATTAAGGGGAGTTCAAGAAACTTTGTGCTTGCCAATGCCACTCACACACGGTCATAGGGTATGAAACGAAATCCATTTGGGCCTCTGTCACTGAGACTCGTCATGTACAAATATTTGCTGCTATCTGTTCCAATGTGTGTTATCCAGGGCTTATTTACATTGAAATCCATCTTTCCTTCCTCAGCCCATTCATTCCAGTCCCTCACGCACTGACCTCTTGTGGCTCAAACAATATCACCATTCACCAGGACTGGGTAGTGGCACAGAGTGGGTGCCTTCTGAGATCTGATGACGAACAGGCAGAATGTGTTATTGCTGTGCTGTTTAATGAAACTTTGAATAATTTTTTTAAGTTGATTGGCCAAAGAACCAATGTCGACGTGATGGAAAGATGTTTTTTATCCATCAGGTTATGATAATCTGGAATGCTCTGATTTGATTTATTGTCACATGCACCTAAGTACAGTGAAAAGTTTTGTTCTGCGAGCAGTACAGGCAGATCACAGCACACATGGAATTATAGATGATAGGGTGATTGAACTGAGCGAGGCATACAAAGTTACAGCTGTAACGGAGGTACACAAAAGCAAAATCAATATTAGAGTTGAAATTTGAGAGGTCTAGTCAGCAGTCTAATAACAGCAGGGAAGGAGCTGTTCTTGAACCTTTTTGTTTAGTGCCCTTAGGCTTTTGAATGTTCTGCCCGATGGAAGAGGTTGGAAGAGATTATAACCGATATGGGAGGGGTCTTTAATGATGTTGGCTGCCTTTCTGAAGTAATGAGAAGTGTAGATTGAGTTAGTGGAAGGGAGGTTGGCTTGCGTGATGCTCTAGGCTGTGTTCACATCTCTCTGCCTTGGAAAGCTAGTGTTTGCAGATTCAACAGTGACACAGTGGGCTGAATGGCCTTTTTCTACACCTTCTGCAAGACATTGACTTTCAAAGGGGAATTGAAGGGGCAAGTTTTGCAGGGAACAACATAGTAGAGTGAGACCTATTGGAAAGATCTTTCAAAGGGCCAACATAGTCCTGATGAGCCAAATGGCCTCTTCCTATGCTGCTGTTAATGGAGCCATCTTCATAAAGATTGTTTGATTTTGTCTTTGTCTCAGCTTATGTTGGAATCACTTGGCATTCTGCAAACATTCGATAATCGCAGAGTAATAACTGCCAAAGCAGACGCCATTATGTCTGGCCACCTGAGCTTCATAAAGGAGGATGACCTTTGTCACCTGCTCTTTGACATTTGAGCTCTGACACTTGACCTCTCAGAGCTCAAGAGCAGCCATTTGATGTTTGCTAAATGAATTGTGGGCAGTCTAACCATTTAATAGCTTTGAGGATATTTGGGACCACCACATATTTTGAGGCCTAATTCACCTTTGACCCTGTGTCCTGTTGTCTTCCAGATGAAAAATGGGAAATCCTTTCAACGTCACAAGAACACAGATGTCTGTTCGATAATGTGATTAATCAGGATCAATATGCATCCTGAACAATCATGAGATATTAGTTAATAATTGTTTTCCAATTCTTCTGTTCACCCTCGCAACTTCAGATGAATTCATTATTTGTGAGACTTAACTTGTACTAATCCCTGCACCTAGGTTTTTTTTTAAATTCAATTCTGGCCAGGCCAGCATTTATTGCCCATTCCTAACTGCCCAGAGGGCAGCTAAGAGTCACATGTCATAGTCATAGAATCCCTACAGTGTGGAAACAGGTCCTTTGGCCCAACAAGTCCACAGCGACCCACATGGCACCCCACCCAGATCCATCCCCCTATAACCCAACTAATTCTACACATCCCTGAACACCACGGGCAATTTAGCATAATCAATTCACCCGAACCTGCACATCTTTGGACTGTGGGAGGAAACCAACACAGACACAGGGAGAACGTGCAAACTCCACACGGACAATTGCCCGAGGCTGGAATCGAACCCGGGTCCCTGGCATTGTGAGGCAGCAGTGCTAACCACTGTGCCACCCTAAAACCAAAGTGGAAAATGAGGGCAATGATTGCACTACCTCTAAGCCATACCAGGTAAGGATGGTAATTTCTTTCCCTAAAGGGCATTAGTAAACCAGATGAGTTTCTGTACAATTGACAATGGATTAACGGTTATCATTAAACATTTAACTCCAGATTTGTATTGAATTCAAATTCTACCATCTGTCATGGTGGGATTTGAACCCAGGTCTCCAGGACATTATCTGGGTCTCTGGAGTAACAGTCTAGTGACAATACCAGTAGTCTGTTACCTTCCCGTATTTCCTGGAGCCTCTAGTTTAAATTGACTTTGATGCTGCGTCAGTCAGGATACTCTCTGTCTGGTTTGAAAACCAGCCAAATAAAAAGGTAAAATTGCAACTCGGGGTGTCTGGAAGTGTTTTTCAGCCAGGTCAGCGCTGTGTGCATGTTCGTTCCTGATGGAGCCACATTTGACCCCTCTGGGAGATACACTGCCACTTTTCTTTCTCGCTGATGTCAGTCAAAACTATTGATACCATGTGGGGAAGGATATCTACACAAACTCTTCAACAGTAAACAGGCTCAATCTCGATGAACAATAAATATATTTATTACGTATTACTGATTAGCTAGTTACATTATATCAGAGAATACCTGATAGTCTCACAAGAGACTATCAGCCTAAATGTAAGATTAATTACACATTGCAACTTTAGTCACATTGTTTACACTCAGCATAGAAGCACTTTACATCCACTGGTGAATAGTCACAGATCTTTTAGGATACACAGAAACCTGGTTCATTCCTCCCAGGAACAGCTGAGCAGGGTGTATTGCGTGGTATATATAAAAACAGTAGTGGACCATTCAGCCCCTTGAGCCTGTTCTCCCATTCAATGTGTTCACGGCTGATTTGTCACCTAACACCATATACCTTGCTTTGGTCCATATCCCTTAATATCTTCACTTAACAACTGATCCAGATTCCACTGCCATTTGTAGAAGATGCAGAACAACGCAGAATCGCCGAGCAGAAACTGATAGCCAAGATCCACATCCATGAAGATGGCCTCAACTGCGAACTTGCGTTCATCTCAGCTATCTGTAACCCCACCATAGTGTTCTGTATTTGTAAAATCTTCCTTACTGTTCTGGTTTGACACCATCACCTTGATAACTTGTTACTATCTGTCTACCTTAATTAGTCTGTAAGTTTTGGATTACTTGTTAGACCCTTGTCAGGCAACTCTGACACCTACTCATATTATCCCAGCCATTTGGCTTGTCTCTAGCATCATCTTGTTTTTGATTTTTTTGTAATTATCACTCTTCCTTAATTAATTGCTTCATAGGTCATCCCCACACTTGCTACTCAGCTGTTTATTCACACTGTTTGACACTTTTGATTACCTGCAAAGACTTGTTATTCAGCCTCACGGCTCTCCACTCACATCATTTGTACTTATCCGTTGACATTCTTAATTACCTGGAATTATCTTGCCATTATCTCGCTGCCTACGTACTCTGTGCCTGTGTGCTTCCCTCCACTTCACCTGGTGAAGGGGGCTGCGCTCTGAAAGCTTATGATTTCAAATTAACCTGTTGGACTATAACCTGGTGTCATGTGATTTCTGTCCCTGTAGAAGAGAATTCCAAACCTCTTGTAGTGATTGGAACCAAGTTGACCTTGTTGACTACAAGGTTATTGATTGGGGTTGTTAACCTGGGCCAATCAGAAAAGGTCTGGCTGACTAATATAACCAGGAGATACATTCATGCCCGGGTGTTCCTGGAGAAGGAGCATGCGGTGTCCACAGATACTCTTGATATATTTCTGGGTGTGGAGTGCCTTATCTCCCCCTCCAATTCCATTTTGATTTGATCTCTACCCTTCCCTTCATAGTTTGTTCACATTGGCATTGCTCCCATGGGCTCTGTTTGCTACTGGTCCCTTGGTCACATGGGTGTTTTTCCTGGTGATGGACTTACAATAAAGTTATTTACTCAACTGGTGTTTTTACTGTGTGTCTGGCACCGACATACACACACATGCGCGCGCGTACACACACACACACACACACACGCTTTCACACACACACAC
>NC_063360.1:34783171-34786422 GCF_021869965.1 Rhincodon typus | reverse complement strand
ACACACACGCTTTCACACACACACACACTCGCATACACACACACATGCGCGCGCATACACACACACACACACACACTTTCACACACACACGCGCGCAGACACACACACATGCGCGCGCACACACACACACATACACACACACACACGTACACACAATTAACCAGGAGATTAGAATCTCCTCACTTCAGAGGACTGACTCCAAGCTGGTTGGCCATAGTTGGTTCATTTGTTGGAGATTGTCTCTCTTGGCTGTATTGAAGCCACTACTGCAGCAACAACTAAAAAAAGTCACCAGGAGATTAGAATCTCCTCAGTTCAGGGGACTGACTCCGAGCTGCCTGGCCACAGCCAATGTACTGTGCACAAGTAAATGAAGGGTAACTTGGTGACAGGATACAGGCCTCTGGGCAGTAATTTCACCTCTACTGCCCTTTGTATGTAGAAGTCCCTCCTAACATCTCTCCTGAATGGTCTGGCCCTAATTCTCAGACTGTGGCCCCTAGGCCTAGAATCCCCAACCAGTGGAAATGGTTTATCTTTATCTACCCTGTCTTTTCCTGTTAATATCTTGAAGACATAAAGATAATCTTCTCAAATACTAATTGTCTTATGCAACAAAGTACTTCCATTTGATGTTGCAGTTGCCCTATATTGTGATTCTACCAACTAACGACTGTCACCAAACCTCCTTTACAGTGTTTTATATAAAACCAAACAATCAAACATGTGGATTGACAGTCCCAGAAGGCCACTCTAACTCAAATTAAAAAGGCAAAGGAAACTTACAGGTTTTAAACTAAATGTCACCTTGAATCTAATATCCATCACCGCTGTCCCATTGTCACACCCACCATTTTCTTTATTCACTCATGGAATGTGGGTGTGACTGACTGGCCAGCATTTTTTGACCATCCTTAATAGCCTGGAGAAGGTGATGGTGAGCTACCTTCTTGAACTGATGCAGTCCATGTCCTGTAGGAACCCCCACAATGGCGCTGGGGAGTGAATTCCAGGATTTTGACCCACTTAGGGAATGGTGACATATTTCCAAGTCAGGATGGTGAGTTGCTTGGTGGTGTTGCTAAGTATCTTATTTTTCGGAAGGTTTTAGGTGCACCAGTGGACCCTCTCCAAGGACATGGGCATAGACATGACCAACGTTCCCTCTAATGTTCTTACCAGCTGTGTGGGCCTCCGTGCTCTGGGCGAGGCAGTGACTTCTAGAACAAAATTCACTCTGGACTCCAACCCTTTGGCTGGACTGAGAACCTATACCAGGAAACCTTTACAATTAATGATACTACTTCAGTTCTGGTCTCTTATGAGAAGCAGCTTGTTCAGCTACCACAGATTGTCCTAAAAGCCTTTGGCCCAAGCATGATGGTCAAAATTGGTTGAGAAAGGTTCACCTAACTGGCTCAATATTTTTCGATTAGAAAATGGCTGTCTCAGTGAAATACCTGGAGGTTTTCCAGGAAGGTCTAGAGAGTATCAGAAGGGCCAGGCCCACCTTGCACGCCAACCAGGAAGCAATCCTACAAACCTGCAAGGCCCGTTCTATGCCATTTGTCCACCGGGCAAAGGTAGAGGCAGAAATCAGGAAGCTGGAAAGTGAGGGAATCATTAAACCAGTCCAGTTTGTGGAGTGGGCAGCACCGGTCACAGTGATTGTGAAACCTGATGACTTGGTTCATCTTTGTGGGATTTTAAACAAACAGTAAACTGCTTCTTGCAGCTGGATAAGTACACAATGCCTTGCAGAGAGGATTGGTGGAAAGCTGATCATGAGCCTTGTGTACTTACAATTGCAGTTGGATGAGGATTCTGCTTGTACCAATATACAAGCTGTTCAGGGTGTTGTCAGTCTTTCCCAGTTCTCAGCTGATGATGGAAAACATTTTGCAAAGTCTACCCGAGGTTGGCATTTATCTAGATAGAGTCATAGAGACATATAGCACGGAAACAGACCCTTCGGTCCAACTCATCCAAGCCGACCAGATATCCTAAATAAATCTAGTCCCAATTGCCAGCATTTGACCCATATCCCTCTAAACCCTTCCTGTTCATGTACCCATCCAGATGTTTTTTAAATGTTTCAATTGTACCAGCCTCTGCTACTTCCTCTGGCAGCTCATTCCATACACACATCACCCTCTGCATGAAAATGTTGTCCCTTAGGCCCCTTTTAAATCTTTTCCTTAAACCTATGCTGTATCACCTATCACCTTAAATCTATGCCCTCCAGTTTTGGACTCACCCCACCCCAGGGAAAAGACCTTGGCTGTTCACCCTATCCATGGCCCTCATGATTTTATAAACCTCTATAAGGTCGCCCCTCAGCTTCTGGCATTCCAAGGAAAATAGTCCCAGTCTATTCAGCCTCTACCTATAGCTTAAAACCTCCAACCCTGGAAACATCCTTGTAAATCATTTCTGAACACTTTCAAGTTTCACAACATCCTTCCTATAGCTGGGAGACCAGAACTGCACTCAGTATTCCAAAAGTGGCCTCTCCAATGTCCCATACAGTTGCAACATGACCTCCCAACTCCTACACTCAATGATTAATGAAGGCAAGCATACTAAATGCCTTTTTCACTAGCCTATCTACCTGCGACTCCACTTTCAAGGAACTATGAACCTGCACTCCAAGGTCTCTTTGTTCAGCAACACTCCCCAGGACCTTACCATTAAGTGTATAAGTCCTGCCCTGATTTGCCTTTCCAAAATGCAGCACCTCATGTTTATCTAAATTAAAATCCATCTGCCACTCCTCGGCCCATTGGCCCATCTGATCAAGATGCTGTTGTACTCTGAGGTAACCTTCTTCCCTGTCCACTACACCTCCAATTTTGGTGTCATCTGCAAACTTACTAACAATACCTCCTATGTTCACATCCAAATCATTTATATAATTGACAAAAAGCTGTGGACCCAGCCCTGATCCTTGTGGCACACCGCTGGTCACAGGCCTCCAGTTTGAAAAACAACCCTTCACCACCACCCTCTGTCTTCAACCTTCGAGCCAGCTCTGTATCCAAATGAATCAGAGATAGTAGGAATTGTAGATGCTGGAGAATCCGAGAAAACAAGGTGCAGAGCTGGATGAACACAGCAGGCCAAGCAGCGTCATAGGAGCAGGAAGGCTGATGTTTCGGGCCTAGACCCTTCATCAGAAATGGGGGAGGGGAAGGGGGTTCTGAAATAAATAGGGAGAGAGGGGGAGGCGGATAGAAGATGGATAGAGGAGA
>NC_063360.1:34766717-34782771 GCF_021869965.1 Rhincodon typus | reverse complement strand
TCATGAGAATCCAGTTGTGCTTTCTTGTGTTTTCCACATGGTGGCAGTGTTACAACCACAATGACTGAATCGCTCAAAGAAGCTTTGCCAATTCTTTGGGACCTTTGAGAAATCATTGCCCGAAGCAAATTAAACCTGCACCAGCCCGAGCTGTTCTTCAATACCGGCCGTCGGTGTTGTCAAAAAATGTTCGACTAATTGGTCGCCTGAGAGATTTACAACTCATAAGGAACATAGAAAAGGTGAATTACCGAGGTCTTTTTCCCCAGTGTAGGGGATTCCAAAACTAGACGGCATAGGTTTAAGGTGAGAGAGGAAAGATTAAAATGGAACCTGGGGGGCACCTTTTTCACCCAGATGGTGGCACATGCAAGGAATGAGCTGCCAGTGGAAGTAGTAGGGGTGGGTACAGTTACAACATTTAAAAGACATTTGGACAGGTGCATGGAAAAGGAAAGGTTTAGAGGGATATGGGTCAAACACAGGCAAATGGGACTAGTTCAGTTTAAGAAACCTGGTCCGCATGGACGAATTGGATCAAAGGGTCTGTTTCCAAGCTGTATAACTCTATGAATTCAATGACATGTCAACAATGACCAAACCACATTTGCATTTATAAAGCAATTGACATTTGCATAAGGTAATTTCCAAGCAATTTGCATTTATAAAGCATCCCGTAACAGAGTGAAAGGTCCCAGAGGGGAATTCATAGGATCATTCTCAAATAAGTACCTTGGTGATACCTTGCTTTCCATTCACGAAGCAAAAAGACTTAGTAAAGGAATTGGACAATGCTTGACTATTGGCTAAACAGTGTTTCCTTTCCCAATTTCGATATGTTTATATTAGGTAAAGAGAAGTGTTTAAAGAAACTGACAGATAAAGAGATAGTAGGAACTGCCGATGCTGGAGAATCTGAGATAACAAGGTGTAGAGCTGGATGAACACAGCAGGCCCAGCAGCATCATAGGAGCAGGAAGGCTGACGTTTCGGGTCTGGACCCTTCTTCAGAAATGGAGGAGGGGAAGGGGGCTTTGAAAGACTTTTTATTTTGAAAGTCCTTGTGAGTTATCTCTGGGGTGGTACACAGCAGTTTCCTGGAAATTGCTCATCAGTTCTTGGAGGCCATTCCTGAATTGTTGCCAATCCTTGATCCAGAAACATGGGGCTGGATTCCATACATTGGAGAAGCATTGTAAATAGGAGCACGATTTGGCCATTCAGCCCATCATGCCTGGTTGCCCATTCAAAATGATCATTGTTGATTATCCAACTCAGTGCATAGTTCCTGATTTCTCATCCTATCCTTTTTTCCCTTTAGCCCTAAGAACTGTATGTAACTCATTCTAGAAAGTATTCAATGCTTTGGCCTGTACCTGTTCACTGAGTGGCTTAAAATTGGATCTGACTCCCACCGTCAGGGTCAAATGGGGGTCAGAGGCCCATACTGAGTCCGTCCCCTCAGGGCAGCAAAATAAAGACTGAGGCAGCTTCACTAACCAGTAGAGGATGCTGGGTAGAGAGCCAATCAGAGGCCATCTCGTATGAGAGGCTGCAATGAAGGGTAATTATGAGAGAGGAGGCTTCAGCACGGCGGCATCATGTCTCCCACTCTCTAAAATTTAAACTGACTGTGGCTTTTGCAGCCACTTTTGAGGGGAGAGGGTAATGTAATGAGGGACACCCATTATGGCGTGGCCTGCAGTTGCTGTAACTCTCTAGAGCCTATCTGGTCCTCAGGCCTCTGGCCTGCTTTTGGGGGGATACCTCGACGCAGACAAACCAAGCCCCCATCACCTGCAGGCAAATTGGCCTCAGGCAGCCTTCGAATAACTTTATGGTCTTCCTGCCAAGGTGGAGGTGGGAGGCCCTCCTGAACGCTGGCCATCCTGGCATTCATGAGAATGGCCTTGGTTTGGCATGGTGCCAGGGAACTGTAGCTTCCTAGAAGGAGGTAGATATAGATCTTGGAGCTATAGGGATCTGAGAGTACAGGGAGAAAGCAGGAACAGGGGACTGCAGGGGACTAGAAATGTCAGTATTTACTGCCCATCCCAACGTAGTGGGAATCTGGAACTCGCTGGCTGTGAGGATGGGAAAAGCAGAAACCATGATCCTATTGAAGAACGAAGCAGGCTTGAAGGGCTGAATGGCCTACTCCAGATCCTATTTTCTATGTTTCTGTGAACAGGCGCACCAGCTGGTTTGAGTGGGAGTCTCAATGTCCTGCCCCCTCCACTAATCCTACCAAAGTGACCGTGAAGTATTTGGAATGTCACCTAAACTCAACTAATTCACTGATATCAGATATGGCAGGAACTGCCGATGCTGGAGTCTGAGATAACAATGTGTGGAGCTGGATGAACACAGCAGGCCATGCAGCATCAGAGGAGCAGGAAAGCTGACGTTTCAGGTCTAGACCCTTCTTCAGAAATTTCTGAAGAAGGTTCTCGACCCGAAACATCAGCTTTTCTGCTCCTCTGATGCTGCTTGGCCTGTTGTGTTCATCCTGCTCCACACCTTGTTATCTCTAATTCACTGATATCCCTTTAGGGAAGGAAACCTGTTGTCCCTACCCAATCCGAGACTACATGTGATTCCACCTCTATGTCAATGTGTTGCCCACCGACATGACCATACCTGCCTCTCACTTTGTTTCAAAAGGTTACTGTGACCTGTGGATGATGAGCCACCAACACCTTCACATAGGGTCAGGGAGATCTACAGCACAGAAAAGGCCATTCAGCCCATTGTTTCCACACCAGCCAGAAACAACTAACTATTCTAATCTCATAATTCCAGTACTTGGCCTGTATCCTTGTACATCTAAATATTTCTTGAATGTTATGAGGGTTTCTGCTTCTCCCATCCTCAGCCAGCGAGTTCCAGATTCCCACTATGTTGGGACAAGTGGTAAATACTGACATTTCTAGCAATGCCCTGATTCTGAGAATGAATTACGAACAAACCTAGATTGAGACTAAAAAAACTCATTTCACATGCTTTCTTAAAAGCCACATTTTGTCCTCTTGATATTTATAATCATTTCACAGTACATTGGTAATTAATTGCATTGACATTAAACGTGATAACTGCTGTTAAATATCACTTCACAGGTTGCACATAATACATTCAGAAGGCTTTTGAAAGTTAATTAACTCATAACAAAAATAAACCTTTCCCCTTCAGTTATTACAATTTAACTCTGAAATCTTGAGCAAACTAAAACCAACAATGACTGGAAGCAAATAAGAATAAAGAGTACAGGACACTAGTCTCTTCCAAAATAAAAACAAAGTTTATGTATAGAATAGTGGGATGGAATTAGGAAGGCTCAGGTACATGGAGAATGTGGGGATACAATCTCAGGATTGAGATGGTTTAATGTAGACAGCTTTTTATGAATCATACCTGCCCTGAACAATAGTCTGTAACATTAATAGGTACTGAAATGCAAAGCCTTTATATAAGACCCATTCCCACCTTGGCAGATTGTGAGAATGAATTCAAGATTTCAACACTTCAACACAAATTCAACATTTTTCACTGTATCTTCAAGATATATGTGACAATAAATAAATCATTCATTCAAGATTTGTTGTCCAGCTGGCACCTGCAATGTAAGTATGGCAAGTTACATCTTATCACAGAGACCCAATTGGTTCACAACTTTCAGGGAAGTTAGCTTCACCCAGTCTGAGCCTTTCCATTGACTATACATTGAATACTCCTCATAGCCCCACCGAGAATGCATGACTCATGAGAATCTGTGAGGTTTTGAGCCTGTTGCTCCAAACCAGAGAACACACTGTCCTAACTCTCATGTTAATGATAGCGATCTCATAATCAATTATCCATCAGGATAGATTAACTCAGTGGGCTAATTTATCTAAAACAGTAAACCACATTATAAATTATGAAGTGGACCTTCCAGCAATCCAATTGATTTCTGTGTGCTCAGTTTGCAAACTCATGGTAGACTAGCCACCAGGCAGAGTTGCAACATTGTATGCACACCACACACAGAGCATTTGATGAATTATTTTAAAGGAAATGTACATTTACAACACTATTGAGTCTGCCATCTTGAAAAGCCTTCTAACTCTGTCATTAGTCCCTACTTTTAACTCTCCTGCTGAAGTTTGGAGTGTTCATTTGTTCTGTGTGTGATTATATGTGCCTGTTGACCTGTTCATACTCACCGTGGTTGATTGCTTAAGCCTGTCTGTGGTCTCAGAGAAAGATAATGGAAGCTCTAAAAGAGCAGAAAGCCTGAGCTGAAGCTGACTCAGTCCACTGCTGTGTGACTGACTCTTAACTGCCCTGTGAAAGGCCCTATTAAGCCACTCAGTTCAAGGGCAATTAGGGATAGGTAAAAAGACATGCTGGTCTTTTCAACAGCATAAATAAACAAAGTGTCATTCATTCCCAAGTGAAGTATGGCCTGATACATTTCACATTTGCAATTGCTTACCAAGGTGGTCAGTCACTGAACATGTTCAAATGAGGCTGCCAATGTACTTTTAACAAAAAAGTATAGTAGGCAAAAGAAAAGGACAAAAGCTATCATATGTATTTTATAAAATACGTATGATAGTTTTGTTCTTTTCTTTTGCCTACTATACTTTTCTGTATGTATATATCTGAATATATATATATGTATATGACAATGTAGGAAGATCTCTTAAGTAGTATGGAAAAGAAAGATTTTACCCTTTCTCCCAGCAACATCCTTTACTAACACTCAACCCCAGTGAAACATCAATCCTATCTTTTCTCTTTAATATCTTACTTAACTGATCATGTTGCAAGCATTTCCCTTCTGCAACATCTGAATATGGTTTCTGACCTCTGGTCTCCCTTTCTTTGGGTGACAACAGCTCAAATTAATAACCCCTCTAGCAATTATCTCACCAGATGTCTTGGCTAGTCTTTTAACTTTAAGTCATATGATTTCTTACAAACTTTGCTTTGACGTTACTAAAAAAAAAATTGAGTTTCTGACCCTTAAGTAAAACAGGAACTGAAAACTTCTTTAAAAACCTTTTCCATTTTCTATTCAAAAACTCCCTCTCGCTATTTGTATTTTACTTTGGCAGTAATAATGTATTTATTTTAAACACCTTAGGATTTGCATAATAATTATATTTTACACAAGTCCATGTTGATCACAACATTTATTTTCCTCCATATTTGCACTTGATAAAACATAGTTGCCTCTTCAAGCCTGGTAAACGATTTTCAAACTGTACAGTTGCAGTATTAAACTCCAATGAAACAGTGTCTGATTTTTATTATGAAATCATTTAAGGACGGTTAAAAGATTAAGGTACATACCAAAACACAATAGTGTCTGCAGAGTTGTTGGATGTGTAAACTTCAAATTATTGTACAGCCAATGACAAATTCAGTGTCAATGTTTCTATGATGAATATTTCTGTTGTTTTCCCCCTGCAAATATATCAAGGAGATAGCCTAGACCCTAACTTTTATCTTATTTAAAGGCAAGTGTAAGGTGTTGCATTCCAGATGCAATTCAATTGGTCAAACTGCTCAACATTAAGCAAAACACCCTTCATTTTTACACTACAGTTAAAATACAGATAAAATAAAAATAAAAGAATTGGTTTAATTGTAACTATTGAAATGCTTAACAAAATATTAGCTATATTAACTACTACTTAATAACTGTTCCAATATAGTAACATTCCATAAACACACCCTTGGCAAAGGCAAGTTCGGTAAGATAGATTTGTCTCACATGCTATTCTAGCAGCAGGAAGAGAGCCCCCAGTTTTTAGCTGTAACAGAAAGAGAGAATAAGAGCCTCCACAGCCAGCTTCAAGACCCAGCAACTGTTAGAATCTAAAACTAAAATCCTGGTTCTGTGGGAGCTTATCTCACTAATTCAGGTTGTATCTATTGTTTCAACTTAATAAAAATAACCCAAGGGCTCACAAGCTGTTTACTTTTTTGGCTTTGAGCAGACCACTCAGTGGCTCGGTCTCAACATTTCGTTATTAAAAAAAACCAGAGCAGAATAGACCTCTCAAGGCCATAGTATCATCACACCTTAAAAAAGAACCATCAATATACAAAGATGGCTTCATTTGTAAAAAAACTTTAGCCTTCCACTATTAGTACACCACAATACATATACATTATACCAACTCTAAGTATACAAACCTTCACTACTACGGCCCATTTCAGTCTGTTTCTTCCCACCACCGAACGCCTCAGTCTTCCTTCATCAAAGTCACAACAACATGTTGGCAATTATGATCTCTCATCCTGCCATGTGTATTGTTTTCAAATTGATAAGCAATAATAAGCTCCATCTAAATAATCTGGTATTTTTATCCTTAATTTTTTTCCAAAACCTTTAAGAGTTTTTGACCTGTACATACAATTGTGTCAGACACATTACTGGCAATATAAATGTTGAAATGTTGCAACACAAACCACCAAGCTCAAGGTCTCCTTCTCAGTTGTGGAATATTTTTGTTGATGATTATTCAACTATCTGGAGAACTACCCAACAGGTCTTTCAATCTTCTCATCGTTTTCTTGCAAGAGTACAGAACCAACACGCATGTCACTCGCATCGATAGCCACTCGGCTTTGTGTAATTAGGTGTGGCTAACCCTGGGGCAGTGGTTAACACAGCTTTCAGGCTGTCAAATGCCTTCTGACATTCCTCTGTTCACTGAAATTTTCTGCACTTCTTCAACATGTCTGTCAGTGGAGCAAACACATTGCTGAAATTCGGTGTAAACTTCCAATAAAACCCACTCAGCTCCAGGAATGGTAATACTTCCCTCTTCGTTGATGGTCTGGAAACTCCCCAATAATCTTTGTTTTCACATTCCCTGGGGCCACCCGTCCATGTCCTATAACATGGCCCAAGAACATGACTTAGGCTTTTGCAAACTCACTCTTAGCCAGGTTTATTACCAAGCCTGCCTCCCAAACTTGATCAAACAATTCCAATAAATGCTCCAAATGTTACTTCCATGCGTGACCAAAATTCACCAGATCATCTATGTGTACGAAACAACGGGGTAATCTCAAAATGGCTTTATTGGTTAGTCTTTGAAATGTAGCTGGAGCATTTTTCATACCAAATGGCATGACTTTGAACTGGTGTAGTCCATTCAGTGTCACGAAAGCCAAAACTTCTTTCGCACCTTTGGATAAAGGTGCCTGCCAATGTCCTCTGAGTAAGTCCAGCTTTGAAAAATAAGTTGCTTGTCCCACCTTCTCAGTACAGTTTTCCAGCCATGGAATAGGACATGACTTTGTAACGGCATTGGTTTTGCAATAGTCCACACACAATCTGGTTTTGGCACCATTATTACAGATGAACTTCAGTCACTGCAACTCATTTCAATTATATTGTCTTTGAGCATGTGTTCAATCTCCTTTTGAACATGTGCCGACTGAAGAGGTTTAAGTCTTTAAGGATATGGCTTAATTGGAACAGCATTTCATGTGTCTATATCATTCATAATCAGATTAGTACTTCCCACCTTATTCCCACATATCTCCCCCTGTGATTGTATTAACTCTTTTAGGTCATTTTGATTTTTATCTAGAAAATAACTTAATAATTTATTCCACTGTTTCAGAACTTCTTCATTATCCAATTTAATTTAAAGAATCTCCAATTCAGAATCATCTGAATTTGGTTCTTCACTCTGTTGCTTTCCTTCCCTATCAAAATACCCTTTTAGCATATTCACATGACAAACTCTGTGAGATTTCTTTGTATCTGGTTTTCTTATGAAATTATTCACCTCACTCAATTTCCTTTCTATTTGATAAGCCCCACCAAACCTTGCTTTTCAAGGCTCACTTACCACTGGGAGTAATACTAACACTTTATCTCCACTAGCAAAATTACAAATTTTTGATTTCTTGTCTGCTTCCTGTTTCATCCCATGCTGTGCTACTTTTAAATACTGTCTAGCAACTCACCCACCCTAAAATTTGACACATCGTCCAAATATGTGGTCTCCGAATTCTGACTTAACAATTTTCCCGAAATTAATTTTAATGGTTCTCTTGGCCCATGTCTGAGAACTCATTCAAATGGACTCAATTTGGTGGATTCATTAGGTTCATCCCCAATTTCAAAACGTACAAATGGAAATCTTTTATCCCAATCCTCTGGATTATTTTGACTATAAGCCCTCAACGTGGTCTTTAAAGTTTAAATCCACCGTTCTAACACTCCCTGTGATTCTGGAAGCTATGCAATGGATTTGAATTGTTTTATTCCTAAACTATCCATAACTTCCTTGAATAATTTTGATGTAAAATCTGATTCTTGATCCAATTGAATTTCTGTGGGTAGTCCATATCTAGTAAAAATTTTCAGTAACTCTTCTAGCTGTGATATAGTATAATGGAATTGCCTCTGGAAATCTAGAAGACACATCCTTTATGGTCAACAAATACTGATTCCCACTTTTTGTTTTAGGTAGGGGTCCTATGCAATCAATTAAGTCTCTTGTACAAGGTTCCTCAAATGTGGGAGTGGGTATTAAAGATGCTGGTTTTATCACTGCCTGAGGTTTTCCAATTACCTGACACGTATGACTTGTCTGGTAAAATTCTATCACATCTTGATGCAGTCCAGGCCAATAAAAATGTTTTTGTATTTTGGCTTGAGTTTTCCTTACTATTAAATGATCTCCTACTGGTAATTCTACCCGCAACACCTCCTTTCTATAACCCACTGATAATACAACTTGATGAAGTTCTGCTCATTCCTCATCTGCCTGGACAGTTCGAGGTAGTTTTATTTGGTGGTCTAATCACAAGCAGGAACTGAACTGAGACCAGATTTACAAACTGGCAGGATGTGTTATAAATCTACAATCAACAGGCACTGTGAAGCTCACTGATAGCGTGTGCTGATCCTCTGTTAGGAGGAACACAGCTTCAAACACAGGTTTCTGTCAGAGGAGGTAAATAACTTTCAAACATGATCAGGGGGCTGTTTCGATCTGGGTTGCAGTTCCACTCAGTGTGATCTACGTCCTGGACTGGTGACTGCTCTAGGTTTATTTTGTCTCGGGCTGGAACAGTTGACGCCATTGAGCTTGTCTGTTTCAGAGCAGCCTTGCTGCTTTCCAAAGCAGGAAGCTGTGGGTAAGGAAACAAGAGGCATTAGAGAGTCATACAGCACGGAAACAGACCCTTCGGCCCAACTCTACCATGCTGACCTGGCTTCCTAAACAGAAATAGTGCCATTTGCCTGCGTTTGGCCCATATCTGAGGCCATGGTATCACTTGCACAATTAAGGAATGGATGAGGAATGGGTGTTGTAGGATGATGGGGCAAAGCTAGAAAGTCTTGCATTTATATGATACTTTCATAGTTTTTGGGCATCCCCAGTCAGCACAACAATGATTGAAGTCTAGTCACTGCTGTAAGACAGGGAAAGGCAGCAATAACTTTATGTTCAAAAAGATGCCACTAACAGCAAAGTGATAACAGCACAGAGGTTAACAGAGCTGTCTCTCAGTGCCAGGGACCTGGGCTTGATTCTGGATGGAGAATTGACTACAACAATTAGTCCATTTCTTAAGCTGCTCACTGCCTTAAAGACATTCAACGTGCTACAGAAATGCAAGTCCTCTTTATTGTTTAGTGAACAAGACTGCCCAAGGACTGGTAGTGAGGTGATCACCATAATCGCATTGATTTTGCACATCTGTCCTCATGCTACCTGCCCCTACACACCCCTCCTCATCCAGCCCCAACACCCTTTATAAACCTGTCTCCAACACTGTCCATCCTGCATTGCCTGTATGCCCCCTAATGACCCAGCTACAACACTCCCATCTCCACATGCCTCATCCCTACAATCCCCTGAGTCTGAAACCCCTCGCCCCACGCCCTCCACCCTCGCATTGCTGCTCCTATATGCTCCTCATAACTCCCCTGTGCCACACCCTTACACCCTGTACCTCCACGCACCAGCCACTCCTACCCATATCATCCCTACACATCAACACATCCCTAGCTGCAAGCTCCAACTCCAGACACCCTCCCCTCACAGGCCACCCTCAAAATCCACACCCGTACATACCCATTACACTCGCACCCCTCCATTCCTGGTGTAGGAAACATGGCAGCCATTTTGTGTACAGCAAGCTCCCACAAACACTTTGCATACAATATATATCCCACAACCGATGACCGGCCGTTATCACAGAATCTCTACAAATCAGATAGAGGTCATTCAGCCCATCGAGTCTACCACTGACCCACCAAAGAACCTCCCACCCTATCCCTTATACCCAGACCCCTTCACTACACCCGTCATCAATAGACACCCCACCCATATGTCATTACCATCACACCATCCCACTTCTACAGCTGGCTCCCTCACATTTGCACCCCCCACCCCCTTCCACCACCCCCCTAAAAGGCTCTCAGGCTGATGTACCCTACCCTCCCTCACCCCAGGCCCAGTCCCTCATTATTGCTCCAACCTCCACTCCTCTCCTCTATATGCCAACCTTGCAGGTCCACTCTTTTACCCCTCAAACATCACTGTTGATGAACTGCGATATCTCTCCAATCTTTCTCTGCTCATTGTTGAATAGATTATTTGTTAGATAGGCTGTGGGAGAGGAAGGGTGAGTGAAAGATTATGACAGTAACAACAAATATTTAACACAATGTTGTTTCCAAAGGCACCTTGAGGGCTTTTATAAAGCAATATAAGCGATATTAGACCAGATGTCCAAGAGAACAGGGCAGAGACACAGGGCCAATATTGTCTGTTGCACTGTGTCACTATCAATATGGTATTCATTAAGTTTACCTCTTTCTTATTCAATTGTTCTGTCTCTTCCGAAACTGGATTCTTCTTCGAAAGATCCCACCAGAGTAAACCATTGGCGATATCTTCTCTCTTAGTTGGTCCTAAGAAAGTGGAGAAAGAAAAGACAATCTAGTGTCCATACCCTCTCAGTAAAGGGGAGTTGATGCGTAGTGGTGTTACCACTAGCCTATTAATCCAAAGACCCAGCTAATGTTCTGAAGATATGAGTTCAAATCCTGCCACAGCAGATGGCGGAATTTGAATTGAATAAAAATCTCAAATTGAGGATCTCATGATGACTATGAAACCATTGTTGGGGAAAACCCCATCAGGGTCACTGATGTCCTTTAGGGGAAGAAACTGCTGTGTTTACCTGGTCTGGCCTACATATGATTCCAGATCCACAGCAATGTTAACTGCCCTCTGGGCAATTAGGGATGGGCAATAAATTCTGGCCTAATGAGTGACAATCACAAATAATGAATTAAAAAAAACTTCTTTTCTGGAACACTAGCTCTCAATGAAGCCCATTGTTCTCATATGCCAACTCATTTGAGACCACCCCCTTAAGTACATGCAAGGGGAAGCAATGGCCTAGTGGTATTAATGCTGGGCTCTTAACCTACAGATTACGTTCTGGGGGACCCGTGTTCTAATCCCTCTACAGCAGATGGTGGAATTTCAATTCAATGGAAAAAAAACCCCTAGAGTTAAGAGTTTAATGACTACCATGAATGAATCTGTTGTCAATTGTTGGGAAAAAAGGACATCTGGTTCACTCATGTGCTTCAGGGAGGGAAACTGACATTTTGACTTGGTCTGGCCTACATAATCATGAAGTGGCTCGAGAGGTGGGTCATGGCCCACATCAACTCGAACCTCCCAGCCTGCCTCGATCCCCTACAATTTGCCTATCAACGTAACAGGTCCACAGAGGATGCCATATCCCTAGTCCTGCTCTCATTCCTGGAACATCTGGACAACAAAGACACCTATGTCAGACTCCTGCTCATCAACCACAGCTCCACCTTCAACACCATTATCCCCTCCAGACTGATCTTAAAACTCCGAGACCTTGGTCTCGGCTCCACCCTCTGTAGCAGGATCCTCAACTTCCTGAGCCATAGGCTGCAATCAGTGAGGATAGACATCTGCATCTCCTCCACGATTCTCAGCCCCCTACTGTACTCCCTGTACACCCATGACTGTGTACCCAAATTCTGAATGAATGCCATCTACAAGTTTACTGATGACACCACTGTGGTAGGATAGATATCAAACAGCGATGAGTCAGAATACAGAAAGGAGATAGAGGGCTTGGTGACATGGTGCAATAAAAACAATCTGTCTCTCAATGTCGGCAAAACTAAAGAACTGATCATCAACTTCAGAAAGAAAGGAGAAGAGCACACCCCCGTCTACATCAATGGAATTGAGGTTGAGAGGGTGAAGAGGAGTGACGATAACCGACAACCTGTCCTGGACTTCCCACATAAATGCAACAGTCAAGAAGGCACAACAACGCCTCTTCTTCCTCAGGTGGCTCAGGAAATTTGGCACATCCATAAGGTCTCTCACCAACTTCTACAGATGCACCATTGAAAGGATCCTGTCTGGGTGCATAACTTTCTGGTATGGCAACTGCTGTGCCCAGGACCGTAAGAAACTACAGAAGGTGGTGTGCACAGCCCAGACTATCACTGAAGCCAACCTTCCATCCATGGACTCCATTTACACGGCTCGCTGCCACAGAAAGGCGGCCAACATCATCAAAGACCCATCCTACCCCGGAAATGGTCTCCTACAGCCTATTCCATCAGGCAGAAGATACAGGAGCCTGAACACACGCACAAGCAGGTTCACAACAGGTTCAAGAACAACTTCTTCCCTGCCTTTATTAGATTGATGAATGGACTCTCTAACTTCAAATAATGCTGATCTTGTTACAGTTGATCTTGCCTCGTGTAACCTGTATGCCTAATTCTGTCCAAGTTTTATTCATCCTACGATCTGTATGTCCTTGCTCACTCTGATCTGCCTGTACCACTCATAAACAAAGGTTTTCACTGTGCTTAGGTACACGTGACTACATTAAATCAAATCAAATCAAACATAGGACTCCAGACCCACAGCAATGTGGTTGACTATTAACTGCTCTCTGGGCAATTAGGGATGGGCAATAAATGCTGCCTAGCCAGTGAGACCCACATACCTCGAATGAGTAAAGATAAAAAACATTCAATCTCCAATTGGCCCCCTTTCCTCTAGAAGGTGAACTGTCATCGAAGACCACCCCACTCACTCCTGACTCGTCCTTTTTCCAATCTTGTTTTAATGTCTGCTAAAGATTTGGGAAAATGGTGCAACTGCTTTATGGTAATCTGTCACATATCTTCCTGGCCAGGATTCAGCCTGATATTTAGTATATTTATTTACCTGATAAATAGCTGACTCCAATACCGACAATCACCGTTGTTAATGTTCCCAGAAGACCATAGTAAAGGTAAGATAAAGCATAAAACTGTTCCACAATGTTGGGCCTACAAACCAAATCAGAGAGGTCAATAACTTGACAGTAAACTGCAGCCTCCTGCCCCATTCTTGAGCACAGACTTTGTCGATAAGATAGATAAAGAGAAATATCTTCCCTGGTTGGAAATTCTAGAACTAGAGGGGCACAGTCTCAGAATTAGGGTCAGAGCGTGCTGGACAGATGTTAGGAAGCACTTCTACACACAAAGGGTGGTAGAAGTTTGGAATTCTCTTCCACAAATGGCAGTGGATGCTGGATCAGTCGTTCATTTTAAATCTGAGACGGAAAAATTTTGTTAAGCAAAAGTTTTAAGGTGTGTGGAGTTTGGGTACTATCCATGAATAGTGGAGCAGCTCGAGGTGCTGAATGGCCTACTCCTGTCTATATGTTCCTCCATCTCTGCCACTGCTTCCAATTCCGGAACTGAATGAGAAAAAGAGGTCCAATTCTGAATTAGGTAGTGAGAAAACAAGGAAGGAGAGTAAGATCCAAAGATGTCAGCACGTGACTGGGGACCTGCCCTGAAGGTGTGGGAATTATGGAGAGTTTATTCGACTTCATGATAGAACAGGGTTCGCTCTCACCTCTTGTTCAGTCCAGACAGTGTTATCGCCTTGTCAACGAGCCAAGCACTGCCATTGACTGTAGCGTTGGGATTGTACACAAGATGACACCTGTCTGTGTTGAATGGCAGGACCCCCATTATCTCAGGTGTGGGTGGGTACAGAATGCCCCCGATGGACACCCAGAGAGAAATGGCAAATCCAGCTGCTAAGCCGGAAAATACACCCTGAAAGAAGAAAAGATACAGAGGAATAATTAATCCAAATGAATTTATTGTCTCTGGGAAGCCACTGGAAAAAGAAAAGGAGACCAGCAACACATTTTAGGGAGCCAAAGGACTGACAGGTTTATTTGAATGAGCACTGAAATATAACACATAGCACAGAAACAGGCAATTCAGCCCATCGAGTCCATCTTCCCACTGCACTTAATCTCACCCCCAATCTTCTACTTGTCAGGGTATGCCCCTGTGTTAAATTGTTTGCCAGTGTTGGCTTCTATTTTGTGGCTTTGACATAAGCCAGAGTGCCCTAAAACTCATGTGATTTGCTGCCTGCTCACTTTGTAGGAGCCAGGATATCATCAACACAAGTACCAAGTTTTCATTTACATAGAGCCTTTAAGTGAAATTAAACCGTACAGCACAAAAACAGACCATATAGCTCAACCTTTTAGCATATCCTTCAATCCCATTCGCTGTCACATCTTTAATTATTGTCCACTTCATGCCGGTTATCATAGACTTGAATAAAACATGAACTGAAGCTACTGTTGCATCTGTGTTGACAGGATTTAGCCCCAGATTAAAACCCAAAGAAAGAGTTCCCTGAACATACAAACAAGGAGCAAGAGTAGGCCGCTTGGCCACTTCGAACCTGCTCCACCATTTAAAAAGATCGTGGCTGATCTTATTTTAACCTCAACACTACGTTCCTGCATATCCCTGTTGGTCTTTCACATCTTAGTAATCAAGGGTCTGTTCACTTCTGTCCTAAAAGATCATCAACTGTAGAAGCAGAAGTAGGTCATTCAGCCTATTGAGGCTGTTCTGACATTTGGTGAGATCATGGCTGATATGATGATCCTCAACTCTACATTCCTGCCTTTTTCCCCCTAACCCTTGATTCTATTCCTTGATTTAAAACCTGTCTATCTCAGCCTTGAATCTACTTAGTGATTCATGAACTGGATTGGTTGTTACAATGATCATTGAGAGTCACTATTAGATAAGGGACCCAAAACTGTTCACACTATTCAAGCTATGCTCTGACCAGTAAAAACCAAAAGAACTGTGGATGCTGTAAATCAGGAACAAAAACAAAGTTGCTGGAAAAGCTCAGCAGGTCTGGAAGCATCTGTGGAGGAGAAAACAGAGTTAACGCTTCGGGTCCGGTGACCCTTCCTCAGAACCTTCTGAGGAAGGGTCACCGGACCCAAAACGTTAACTCTGTTTTCTCCTCCACAGATGCTCTGACCAGTGCCTTGTATAGTTTTAGCAAAACCTCGTTATTTTTGTACTAAATTCCCTTTGAAATAAAGGCCAACACTCCATTTGCCTTCCCTATTACCCGCTGAATTTGGAACCTAGTGTTTTGTGATTAACGGACGAGGACTCCCAAACACCTCAGTTCTGTAATTCTCAGCAGTCTTTCTCCATTTAAATTATATCCAACTCCTCTATTTTTCCTGCCAAAATGCATGACTTCACATTTCCCCACATTATTTTCCATCTACCAAATTTTGACCCACTTGCTCAACCTATCTATATTCCTCTGTAGAATCTTTGTGTTATTCTCATCACTTGTGTTCCCATCTATTTTTGCATCATATTATGTTAAAGATTCAGGATCCATTGCCTTTTCCAAAGACTCACAACCCTCTGAAAGAAAAGATGTTTCCTTATCGATGTCTCACATGTGAGATCCCTTATTTTTAAACTCTGACCCCCTAGTTCTAGATTCTCCCACAAGAGGGAGCAATCTTTCCACATTGACCTGGCCAAATTCCCCTCAGGATCTGAGATAACAAGGTGTAGAGCTGGATGAACACAGCAGGCCAAGCAGCATCATAGGAGCAGGAAGGCTGACGTTTCGGGCCTAGACCCTTCATCAGAAAT